>NC_060177.1:21245127-21247627 GCF_021184085.1 Oncorhynchus gorbuscha
AGAGAGAGAGAGAGAGAGAGAGAGAGAGTGGTCGCATCTGCACGTCGCTCCAACGGGTAGTATAACGGGTAGTATAACTTTTTTTATAACTTTTTCATTATATTTCATTATATCACAACGGTTTGATTTGTCTTATCTTAGCAATTTCTTCTCAGCTAGCTACATAGCCGTCTTTGTATCAAAGATAATTGCGTAATTATCGTATTTCGCCGTCCTAACGTAGTCTTCACTAGCCAGCTAGCTAACGTCCACTGATTAGCTGCACTGAGAAACTTTTACACTCAACTGAACGACTTGATTAGTTTAGTGTTAGCTACCTACATAGCTGTCTTTGCTGTCTTCGTATCATCGTATCATCGTATCCAAGATAATTGTGTTGTTTAGGTTTAGAGTGTGTAGTCTTAGAGTGATTATCTTAATTTACCGAGGTTAGCTAGCCAGCTATTTGTCGTCCTTAACGTAGGTGACTCTGCTAGCTAGCCAACAGCTAGCCAACGCTAGCCAACGTCTTCTGTATAGAACTCAACTACCCGGTCGCATTCACAGGTTGTATCACATTTTCACTTCATTTCATTACAGTACAACGGTTTGATTTGTTTGATCGTAGCTAGCTACTTAGCAGATAAATCTTTGTATCAAAGATAATTGTGTAGTCTAGAGCGATTTTCTAGGTTCGCTAGCCATCTATTGTCGTTCTTTTAACGCAACGTAACGTAAACAACACTGCTAGCTAGCCTGCTAGCCCCGAATAGCAACACTGCAGAAACTATTACACTCAACGGAATGACTTGATTAGTGTAGTGTCAACAACGCACCCACTGCCAGCTGGCCTACTTCAGCAGTACTGTATCATTTTAATCATTTTAGTCAATAAGATTCTTGCTACGTAGCTTAACTTTCTGAACATTCGAGACGTGTAGTCCACTTGTCATTCAATCTCCTTTGCATTAGCGTAGCCTCTTCTGTAGCCTGTCAACTATGTGTCTGTTTATCCCTGTTCTCTCCTCTCTGCACAGACCATACAAACGCTCCTCACCGCGTGGCCGCGGCCACCCTACTCTGGTGGTCCCAGCGCGCACGACCCACGTGGAGTTCCAGGTCTCCGGTAGCCTCTGGAACTGCCAAGTCAACAAGGCAGAGTTCATCTCAGCCTATGCCTCCCTCCAGTCCCTCGACTTCTTGGCACTGACGGAAACATGGATCACCACAGACAACACTGCTACTCCTACTGCTCTCTCTTCGTCCGCCCACGTGTTCTCGCACACCCGAGAGCATCTGGTCAGCGGGGTGGTGGCACCGGGATCCTCATCTCTCCCAAGTGGTCATTCTCTCTTTCTCCCCTTACCCATCTGTCTATCGCCTCCTTTGAATTCCATGCTGTCACAGTTACTAGCCCTTTCAAGCTTAACATCCTTATCATTTATCGCCCTCCAGGTTCCCTCGGAGAGTTCATCAATGAGCTTGATGCCTTGATAAGCTCCTTTCCTGAGGACGGCTCACCTCTCACAGTTCTGGGCGACTTTAACCTCCCCACGTCTACCTTTGACTCTTTCCTCTCTGCCTCCTTCTTTCCACTCCTCTCCTCTTTTGACCTCACCCTCTCACCTTCCCCCCTACTCACAAGGCAGGCAATACGCTCGACCTCATCTTTACTAGATGCTGTTCTTCCACTAACCTCACTGCAACTCCCCTCCAAGTCTCCGACCACTGCCTTGTATCCTTTTCCCTCTCGCTCTCATCCAACACCTCCCACACTGCCCCTACTCGGATGGTATCGCGCCGTCCCAAGAGCTCTCTCTCCCCCGCTACTCTCTCCTCTTCCATCCTATCATCTCTTCCCTCCGCTCAAACCTTCTCCCACCTATCTCCTGATTCTGCCTCCTCAACCCTCCTCTCCTCCCTCTCTGCATCCCTTGACTCTCTATGTCCCCTATCCTCCAGGCCGGCTCGGTCCTCCCCTCCCGCTCCGTGGCTCGATGACTCATTGCGAGCTCACAGAACAGGGCTCCGGGCAGCCGAGCGGAAAGACTCGCCTCCCTGCGGACCTGGCATCCTTTCACTCCCTCCTCTCTACATTTTCCTCCTCTGTCTCTGCTGCTAAAGAATTCCAAGCATCTGCCTCTAACCCTAGGAAGCTCTTTGCCACCTTCTCCTCCCTCCTGAATCCTCCGCCCCTCCCCCCCCTCCTCCCTCTCTGCAGATGACTTCGTCAACCATTTTGAAAAGAAGGTCGACGACATCCGATCCTCGTTTGCTAAGTCAAACGACACCGCTGGTTCTGCTCACACTGCCCTACCCTGTGCTCTGACCTCTTTCTCCCCTCTCTCTCCAGACGAAATCTCGCGTCTTGTGACGGCCGGCCGCCCAACAACCTGCCCGCTTGACCCTATCCCCTCCTCTCTTCTCCAGACCATTTCCGGAGACCTTCTCCCTTACCTCACCTCGCTCATCAACTCATCCCTGACCGTTGGACGTCCCTTCCGTCTTCAAGAGCGAGAGT
>NC_060177.1:21252627-21337627 GCF_021184085.1 Oncorhynchus gorbuscha
TGTGTATGTCTGTGTCTGTTCATACAAATCAACTAAAATTGTATTGGTCACATACACATGGTTAGCAGATTTATTTTTTATTTTTTGGTTAGCAGATGTTATTGCGAGTGAGGCAAAATGCTTGTGCTTCTAGTTCCGACAGTAGAACAATATCAAACAAGTAATATCTAAGAATTCCACAACAAATACATAATCGAATAAGGAATGGAATGGAATAAGAATATATACATATAAATATATGGATGAGCAATGATAGAGCAGCATTGGCCATGATGCAAAAGATAGTATAGAATACAGTATATACAGTTGAAGTCGGAAGTTTACATACACTTAGGTTGGAGTCATTAAAACTCGTTTTTCAACCACTCCACAAATTTCTTCTTAAACAAACTATAGTTTTGGCAAGTCAGTTAGGACATCTACTATGTGCATGACACAAGTAATATTTCCAACGATTGTTGACATACAGATTATTTCACTTATAATTATAATAAGTATAATAATCACTGTATCACAATTACAGTGGGTCAGAAGTGTACATACACTAAGTTGACTGTGTCATTAAACAGCTTGGAAAATTCCAGAAAATGATGTCATGGCTTTAGAAGCTTCTCATAGGTAATTGACATCATTTGAGTCAATTGGAGGTGTACCTGTGGATGTATTTCAGTGCCTACCTTCAAACTCAGTGCATCTTTGCTTGACATTATGGGAAAATGAAAAGAAATCAGCCAAGACTTCAGAAAAAAATTGTAGACCTCCACCAGTATGGTTCATCCTGGTTCACAAATTCCAAACACCTGAAGGTTCCACGTTCATATGTACAAACAATAGTACGCAAGTATAACACCATGGGACCACGCAACCGTCATACCGCTCAGAAAGGAAAGAAATGTTCTGTCTCCTAGAAATGATTGTACTTTGGTGCGAAAAGTGCAAATCTATCCCAGAACAACAGGAAAGGACCATATGAAGATGCTGGAGGAAAGAGGTACAAAAGTATCTATATCCACAGTAAAACAAGTCCTATATCGATCTAACCTGAAAGGCCGCTCAGCAAGGAAGAAGCCACTGCTCCAAAACCACCATAAAAAAAGACAAGACATCAGGCCATCAGTCAGGAAGTTAAAGCTTGGTCGCAAATGGGTCTTCCTAATGGACAATGACCCCAAGCATACTTCCAAAGTTGTGGCAAAATGGCTTAATGACAACAAAGTCAAGGTATTGGAGTGGCCATCACAAAGCCCTGACCTCAATCCCATAGAAAATGTGTGGGCAGATTTGAAAAAGTGTGTGTGAGCAAGGAGGCCTACAAACCTGACTCAGTTACACCAGCTCTGTCAGGAGGAATGGGCCAAAATTAACCCAACTTATTGTGGAAAGCTTGTGGATGGCTACCCGAAATGTTTGACCCAAGTTAAGCAATTTAAAGGCAATGCTACCAAATACTAATTGAGTGTATGTAAAAATCTGACCCACTGGGCTGTGATGAAAGAAATAAAAGCTGAAATAAATAATTCTCTCTTCTATTATTCTGACATTTCACATTGCTAAAATAAAGTGTTGATCCTAACTGACGAAAGACAGGGAATTTTTACTTGGATTAAATGTCAGGAATTGTGTAAAAACTGAGTTTAAATGTATTTTGCTAAGGTGCATGTAAACCTCCGACTACATATGAGATGAGTAACGGAAGATATGTAAAGATTATTAAAGTAACATTTTTAAAGTGACTAGTGTTGATTTCAAGTCTGTATGTAGACAATAGGCTCTCTATGCTAGTGATGGCTGGTTATCACCTGTTTTTCAGTCTCTCTGTCCCAGCTTTGTTTCTCCTGTACTGACCTTGCCTTCTGGATGGTAGCGGGGTGAACAGGCAGTGGCTCTGGTGGTTGTTGTTCTTGATGATATTTTTTACCTTCCTGTGACATCGGGTGGTCTAGGTGTCCTGGAGGGCAGGTAGTTTGCCCCCGGTGATGCGTTGTGCAGATTGCCCCATCCTCTGGGGAGCGCTGAGGTTGTGGACGTCACAGTTACCGTACTAGGCAGTGATACAGCCCGACAGGATGCTCTCAATTGTGCATCTGTAAAAGTTTGTGAGGTTTATAGGTGCCAAGCCAAATTTCTTCAGCTTCCTGAGGAAACCAAGTATAGATTTAACCTTAGTCTTCAGCTTTGATATGTGCTGAGAGAAGGACAGTGTACCATCTAGCCATACTCCCAAGTACTTGTATGAGGTGACTACCTCAAGCTCTAAGCTATCCTCACGGATGTTGTCCATCAGGGACAAAGTGTTATCCCGCTTCTGCTTCAGTAGAAAGTTGAGGGATGAGTCAGGAGAAATGTAACCACTCTAACAAATGTGTAGATCAAGCTATGGATACCAGGATTGACTATCCATTACATCAAAATGTTAGTTTTAATGTTGTTTACATTTACTTTATTTAAAATTATTGGAGTTAAACAAGCTTATATTTTGGGTTCTGATGGGGTACGACAGTTGAGCTAAGCTTCAGAGGCATTAATAAATTATTTTCTCGGGTACGTATGATTTATCATTAATTTACAAGTCAAAAATGGATGTAGCATCTGCAAATTGCCCCTTCATGGCTTGGTGAAGGACATTTGGAACACAAAGTCGTTTTCCACAACAGATATCCAACGGGGCATGTTCACGGACCATGTCCATGTTGTTTATCATGTTACGACCCTGTTAAACTCCAAGCCAAGCGATGAGTCCACACTAAACATTAACACCAGGCCAAGGCAGTTCACTGATAGTAATAGCTCTCCTCATAATCCTCTTTACAAGACCTTTAGGCTCCTCTTTACATAAGAGATGTTCTGCCTGACTACCCTGGACCTGTCTTCTCTAACCTCCCTCGCTGTGTGAAAAGAAAACAAGTTAGGGTAGAAATTTCTAATCTAGATTGTACGTCTTTGTACACCAGCCATAGTGGAATGCTATGCTCCATTGTATGGCTTGCTTGTTTGGCATTTGGCTGGCAGGCATTTCTATCTATGTATGCTTGTGAAATCAGCACCTGGCAGTATTAACTGCTTTATACAGTATAATACACTGCATTGCATGCCAATCCTGGATTCACCTCTCTGACATTGCTATGGTGACTCTTTGGAAGTATAGTCTAAATAACATAATTGGCCAATCTAAACTGCTATGACTTAGCTGCTATGTGGGATGTCTGGATGGTAATTGGTTTAAAATTCAATCCTTGACTCCTCCATTCAAATCTCATGGTATCATTAATGTCCTTGTGTTCCACGCTGTTTTCCTCAGCTGCAGAGAAGCATGGTAAACGTAATCTTGTGACTCTGGCGTCGAGATCCCATGATGAAAAGCTAATGAATGTGGGGACATATTAACTGGCCCGACACAGAGAGCTTTTGTGTGTGTGTGTGTGTGTGTGTGTGTGTGTGTGTGTGTGTGAGTTTCATGCATTGTCTTCGAAACATTCACCTATAATATCTCTGTGTTCTTCTCTGTCCCCTTTGTGTACTCCAACCCTCCTTTACTACACTGTCCGACTTTCTCCTTATCTCCACACTCAATCAATCGATCTGCAGTTCATGGTCAGGACTGATTCAACTCTGACGTTTCATAAAGCCAATACAATGACAAATGATCTGGCTCTGAAAGGAACATCCATTTTTAAGCCTTGAGACAATTGAGACTTGGATTATGTATGTGTGCCATTCAGTGGCTGAATGGGCAAGACAAACGATTTAAGTGACTTTGAACGGGGTATAGTAGTAGGTGCCAGGCGCACTGGTTTGGGTCAAGAACTGCAACACTGCTGGGTTTTTCACGCTCAACAGTCACCTGTGTGTGTCAAGATTGGTCCACAAGCCAAAGGACATCCAGCCAACTTGACACAACTGGGAAGCATTGGAGTCAACCCTGTGGAACGCTTTCAATACCTTGTAGAGTCCATTCTCCGGCGAGTTGAGGGTGTTCTGAGGGCAAAAGGGGTACACTCAGTGAATAGTTGTTATGTATTTGTCTATTAGAAAGCCCATGTTCTTCCCAGTCCACTGCTGGCCAGTCTCTGCCAGAGCAGGAAGCCCATGTTCTTCCCAGTCCACTGCTGGCCAGTCTCTGCCAGAGCAGGAAGCCCAGGTGATAGAGCACCTATTGAATGTGCATGGATGTAAAAAGCAGAGGTTATCTGACATGACGAGTCCCATATGAAGGAATGGGTTTAGCCTGTTTAATCCCTTATTAAACAGACTATACGGCAGGGCCTATTTTTAAACCAGGGGAATTCACTGCCCATTTTACCCTGTTTGTCTACCTTGGATCCACAGGGGCGTCCCGGGGTATCGCCACGGTAACCTTGAACAGGGATTGAGGCTCGGGGTTTGCCACCTACTGTAAGTGTTGTTATTACTGAAAGTATCTCTGTTCTTTCACCTCTGATTGAGAGCGTTTTTACTGAATACACTGTACCTCCAGTTCAGTTCAGTATTGATTTAGCCATTAATAAATATATTTATTTCTCAGAGGGAGACAGGAAAAGAAGATTGAATTTCAAAACTCAAATACAGTGGTAAGCTCTCTCCAGCTCTGGCCAGCCCCAGAAATACCATGGTTTGGTTCCTTGACAATAGTTGAATTATAGTGTGTCCAAAAGGCTGAACCTTTGAGGTTACCGTACGGTGTGCGGTGGAGTCAACGACACAACCCTGGTAGCAAAGGAGTACTGTAGCATGTACCAGTTTGGTGTCCTTAAGCCATTGAAAATACAACATGTATCTGACTACAGTATTTCAATTAGATGAATCCATTGTATTTATTGCGTAAATATTTTCTATCAAAATATGAGGCTATTCATCAATAAACAACATGTAAGAAAAGCATACTTTGATACTCTCTTTAGCTCTATAAAATAATAACTCCAGGCTGAGACGCCTCTATTTGTGCTTTTATTTATAATTAGAGAGTCTGAAATCGTTTTGCCATTCACGACCTTGATGGTGTGTACATTGAAAGAAGGGGAGCGGTGTTCAACGTGAAATAAAATGTGAGGGGAGAGGCGGCGTAGCTACATGTTGACACCCCCAGAGTAAACAAACGAGTTGGGCTAGCGGAGATGGGATTACCATATCTCCACTTAACTTGTTTTATCCTGTGAGAATCATCAATATTAAACGGTGAGGAGAAGGAAGAGAAAGTGCTGAGCTATAGGCTTTTAGCAGCCGCGTTTAAAGAAGAGAGAGATAAATGAGAGAACCCCCCTGGAATCTCAAGAGAAAGTAAATACCCATCTTTTTATCTTTTCTCCCTGTCCTCTCCACTCAGCATGGTCTCTCCGTTTCGTTAACACATTTCGGTGTCACGCCCATTTCTCCAGCTCTTTCTTTCATGTTGTTCAACTCGTTATGATCACTGACAAGTTGTGTCCACTTCCGTCCGTCTCCCTAATGTTATCTGTTTGTCCGTGCAAAAAGCACACGTAAATATTGACTAGACATTTTCCTGCATGTACCTGCTAACGTTGTCTGTAATTCTATCAGGGCTGTATTCTGCAGCCCTCTGCAGTTCGGACCGTAATGAAGGTAATGAGAAGTGAGAAGTGACCGGTGTGTGTGTGCCTTTGGGCTAAAAATTGGTGAATCTGCTGTGCTTGCCTGTCGCGTCTGTGTGTATGAAGGTAGACACTGCCCTCAGGGCCATCACAATCAGCAACTTTGTCCTCTTTGTCAGGTAAACAAGCCAGGAGTGGTACGAGTTACACTGCTGAAATATGAACTTTACTTCCCTGGCATCTGACCTGTCAATCAACACCTTAGAGTATTTGGGCCACACAAAGCTAGAGGAGCTAGAGAGAGAGAGCCATAACTTACTTCATATCAAGTTGGAGAAAAACAGGATAGAACAGGCGAGTGTACACATTACTGTACACTGTTTCCTCACTGTAAGAAACAACACAGGATCCTAAACACACACGTGCACACAGACACATGTGCAGAGCCGCCGCCACCCAACACACACAAACATGAGGGCCCTATCCTATAGAACACACATCTGGTCGCCCTAGGGCCCCTGGAGAGGTGCCAGGCAGCAAGGGCCAACACACAGGGCCCAGAAGGGGGCTACTGTCCCCCCGCCAGCCTCCAGCTGATATTAGTTATCAATATTTAACTCGCTCCCATTAAACTTTAAAGAGGCTGCGATTAGACGCGGAAACAAAGGAGATCCTTCATGATATCGGGTCACGTGGAGCAGTAAAATATCCCTTTAAAGGCTTTATTTAACAATATAAAACTGGCCCAGGTGTGTTAAGCTGTGGGGAGCTGGGAGCTGTGCAGATGGCTGAGGAAGGAGCTTCTGTGCTAAGGCCCTCTGCCAGCTCCTCCAGCCCTTCGCCACAGACAGAACACCAGACGCAGTGTGAGCACCATACTTCCTGTCACACACTAAAGGACAGGGTCTTTCAAAGGTAAAATAGCTAGGCCATAGTAATCCTTTCAGTATCCCAGAACAATAATCTTGGGCAGCTGTGTCATATGCTCAATTAGGTTCTGGGGAGAGATATATGAGATAAGATACTAAGACTAGAGAAGTCTACACCCCCCTAAACGGAAACCCTCAGCTGAAGCAAGGGCCAAATGTCCCCTCCACTTCTGAAATTCGAAAGATGCGAACACCTACGAAATCGTGATTTGTCCAAAGAAATCTGCCCATAGTCTCTCCTGCTTGGTCCTTTACCTGGGTCCATGCCTAGTATCCACTTCCTTGGGATTAACCTGAAATTGAAGCCCCAGCTCCTTGTCCATACACTTGCCTGTCTTGAAAGAGCAAACCCTGGCTCCAGCTCTGGTAATTATGCTATTTCTGGGTCCATCCGTTCTTCTGTGCCCTGATGGTAAACATGTGTTTGTTGTATTGTTGTTCAGAGAGAGTGGGCCACGGTTGGCATGGATGCTGTGGTGTGGAAAGCTCTCGCCTGTCTTTTTCTTCACGTCTCCTGACCACTGACATGACAAACCAGAGCCACAGTGATGAAGAATCGCAGAAATGTGGTTACGGTAACAAGAGCGTGCAACAAACAATGGCTCATCTAACCCTTGTTCTCCTCTCTCTCTCTCTCTTTCCCTCTTTCCCTCTCTCTCTCTCTCTCTCTCTCTCTCTCTCTCTCTCTCTCTCTCTCTCTCTCTCTCTCTCTCTCTCTCTCTCTCTCTCTCTCTCTCTCTCTTTCTCTCTCCCCCCATCTTTCCCACTCTCTACCTTCTATCTCCATGACCCTCTCTTTTCCCCACACTTCCTCCCCTGCATTTGACTCTCCCTCTCCCTGAAAACTCTCCATTTCTCCTCTCTGGCTGCTTCTCTCTTAACCCTTCTCTATCCCTGTCATTTCCCCTGAAACCCATTGAAGCCCTGGAGGCTGAGGGCATTCAGTTCATCATCATCATCTGGGGCCATGTAAGGTTGCCCAGAAAGATGAGTTTTAAACACAACAACCACTATAAGTCTGTTACTGTAATACCTGAATTATCTTACTGTAATACCTGCTGTCTGTTACTGTAATACATGTGGTCTGTTACTGTAATACCTGCTGTCTGTTACTGTAATACCTGCTGTCTGTTACTGTAATACATGTGGCCTGTTACTGTAATACATGTGGCCTGTTACTGTAATACATGTGGTCTGTTACTGTAATACATGTGGTCTGTTACTGTAATACCTGCTGTCTGTTACTGTAATACCTGCTGTCTGTTACTGTAATACATGCAGTCTGTTACTGTAATACATGCAGTGACAATGGCTCCATACACAGTTAAAGCGAGTAACCTCTTCTAGAGAATGATTGTGGATTGTGTTTTTCTGTTTTACTCTATTTCCACCTCCCCCAGATAACCTCAATGGTAGCACTGTTTCATCAAGAACGGTGATGAGGTAAAAATAGGTGTGTGTGTGTGTGTGTGTGTGTGTGTGTGTGTGTGTGTGTGTGTGTGTGTGTGTGTGTGTGTGTGTGTGTGTGTGTGTGTGTGTGTGTGTGTGTGTGTGTGTGTGTGTGTGTGTGTGTGTGTGTGTGGGTGTGTGTGTGTGTGGGTTGGTTCTTCTATTCTTGTGGGGACCTAAAATCGCCCAAAGTCCCCACAGGGATGGGAAAATATGGGAAAATAAGGAAAATTCTCCATTCTCCACATCCCCATGAGGACAAATGCTATTATAAGCGTATGGGTTAGGTTCAGGGTTAGTGTTAGAATTAGGGCTAGGGTTAGGGTTAGGGTTAGTGGTTAGGGTTAGGGTTAGGGTTAGGCTTAGGGTTAGTGGTTAGGGTTAGGGGTTAGGGGTTAGGTTTAAGGTTTGGGTAAGGGTTAGGGTTACAGGTTAGGGTTAGGGTTAAGGTTAAAGTTAGGGTTATGGTAAGGGTAAGGTTTAGGATAATAGGATTTTGAATGGAAATTAATTTTAGGTCGTCATGGGGATAGAAGAGCTTAACGTCTGTGTGTGTGTGTGTGTGTGTGTGTGTGTGTGTGTGTGTGTGTGTGTGTGTGTGTGTGTGTGTGTGTGTGTGTGTGTGTGTGTGTGTGTGTGTGTGTGTGTGTGTGTGTGTGTGTGTGTGTGTGTGTGTGCGTGCGTGCGTGCGTGCGTGTGTGTGTGTGTGTGTGTGTGTGTGTGTGTGTGTGTGTGTGTATGTGTGTGTGTGTGTGTGTGTGTGTATGTGTGTGTGTATGTGTGTGTGTGTGTGTGTGTGTGTGTGTGTGTGTGTGTGTGTGTGTGTGTGTGTGTGTGTGTGTGTGTGTGTGTGTGTGTGTGTGTGTGTGTGTGTGTGTGTGTGTGTGTGTGTGTGTGTGTGTGTGTGTGTGTGTGTGTGCGTGCGTGGACGTATAGACACACATACTGTGCTTTTGATAACATATGCCATGACACTGTTCCACTTTCCACAAAACAAGATCCAGGCAAATTAATCTAGTGATGATTTACTGCCTTTCCTCTACTAATATGTGCAATGAGAGAAAGTTGATATGGGAAAAGCACATTTCTCACAATTTACTACACACGGTCTGCCTTCATGGCCTTTTTCTCTTGCCAGTCTACAATTTACATAAAAGGGTTTATTTCATCATTGCACTGTAAATTAAGATATATTCGCATTTATTAGGAGCTATGGGCACTTCCACTCTTTAAGAGCCAGTATAGACTGAAAAAATTAAGCAGTATTGTAATTCAATTTTTGACTTATTCATAAAATGTATTTTACTGTGCTAAACTCATTTTGGTTAACACTTATGGCCTTCTGCTCTCCTGATGCCAATGGATCCACTAGTGAGACGCAGACCAACACAGACCTGGGGTCCTTCTCCATCTCTTCCTTGTTTCAAGGTTTTAAACAGTATAGTCCTCACCCTTTCCTTCTCTATTTCCAGCTTCTTCTTCTCCCTCTCCCTCTCCTCACATTAATTGCATGGTTCTCTCCACAAACATTCCTGAGGGAGGTTCTACCCAGAATAGCCGGCCTTCGAGGTAGGATCCCTGGGCCGGCGGCGCGCTCCATTTGGCCGGGACCATGTCGGAAAAGCCGCATAACGACCAGTGTCTGAGGGGCTAATTTTTCATGTTCAAACAGAGCTAGCGCCTGGCAGCTAGCGTCTGCAGACTGACTCCCTGGTCCAGACTGGGGCTAATGCAGGGGTTGTCAGTGCCCTGAAGGGGTCGTAAAACACTGAAACCAAACTCTGGGATCCCCCCTTTTATGGGATATACATCCCCTGTATATGCAGTCATGTTGTATGCTTTAAGTGAAGGAATTGTATATTTGAGCCAATGTGGAGAACTACGTCTCAAACTTGATCGGTGCAATAATACAGCTAATTTCCACTGAGCTGGGTTGTAAATAGGCATACACAGAAGGTGGCCTGCACATAAATACAGTATAACACTTGTCATGACAAAAGGGATGTAGTGTCAGATCTGAACCTAATCACATTCTATTCAGCTAGGTACAGTTGAAGTCGGAAGTTTACATACACTTAGGTTGGAGTCATTAAAACTCATTTTTCAAACACTCCACACATTTTTTGTTAACAAACTATAGTTTTGGCAAGTCGGTTAGGGCATCTAGTTTGTGCATGACACAACTCATTTTTCCAAAAATTGTTTACAGGCAGATTATTTCACTTATAATTCATTGTATTGCAATTCCAGTGGGTCAGAAGTTAACATACACTAAGTTTACTGTGCCTTTAAACAGCTTGGAAAATTCCAGAAAACGATGTCATGGCTTTAGAAGCTTCTCATAGGCTAATTGACATAGTTGGAGTCATTGGAGGTGTACCTGTGGATGTATTTCAAGGCCTACCTTCAAACTCAGCGCCTCTTTGCTTGACATCATGGGAAAATCAAAAGAAATCAGCCAAGACCTCAGAAAAAAAGTGTAGACCTCCACAAGTCTGGTTCATCCTTGAGAGCAATTTCCAAACGCCTGAAGTTACCACGTTCATATGTACAAACAATAGTACACAAGTATAAACACGATGGGCTACGCAGCCGTCATAACTCTCAGGAAGGAGACGCGTTCGGTCTCCTAGAGATTAATGTACTTTGGTGCGAAAAGTGCAAATCAATCCCAGAACAACAGCAAATAACCTTGTGAAGATGTTGGAGGAAACAGGTACAAAAGTATCTATATCCACAGTAAAACGAGTCCTATATCGACATAACCTGAAGGCCGCTCAGCAAGGAAGAAGCCACTGCTCCAAAACCACCATAAAAAAAAACAGACTACAGTTTGCAACTGCACATGGGGACAAAGATTGTACTTTTTGGAGAAATGATGAAATAAAAATGGAACTGTTTGGCCATAATGACCATTGTTCTGTTTGTAGGAAAAAGGGGGAGGCTTGCAAGCCGAAGAACATCATCCCAACCGTTAAGCACGGGGGTGGCAGCATCATGTTGTGGGGGTGTCACGTCCTGACCATAGAAAACCTGTATTTTCTATGGTAGAATAAGTCAAGGCGTGACTAGGGGTTTTTGTTCTCGTTTACATTTTCTATGTGGGGTTCTAGGTTTGATTTTCGATGTTGGTGATTTGTATGATTCCCATTTAGAGGCAGCTGGTTATCGGCAGGGTAGCCTAGTGGTTAGAGCGTTGGACTAGTAACCGGAGGGTTGCAAGTTCAAACCCCCGAGCTGACAAGGTACAAATCTGTCGTTCTGCCCCTGAACAGGCAGTTAACCCACTGTTCCGAGGCAGTCATTGAAAATAAGAATTTGTTCTTAACTGACTTGCCTGGTAAAATAAAATAAAAATAGTTGTCTCTCATTGGGGATCATACTTAAGTAGCCCTTTTTCTACCTGTGGGTTATGGTGTATTGATTGTATGTATGTTTTTTGAGTAAGTGCACATAGCATATCTGTAGTCACAGTTCGTTGTTAGTTTATTGTTTATTTGTTTTTGTCACTGCTTAGTTTCACTTTCATGAAAAAATGTGGAACTCATCATACGCTGTGCCTTGGTCCAATCATCATTATTACGAACAACGTGACAGTGGGTGCTTTGCTGCAGGAGGGACTGGTGCACTTCACAAAATAGATGGCATCATGAGGTAGGAAAATGATGTGGATACATTGAAGCAACATTTCAAGACATCAGTCAAGAAGTTAAAGCTTGGTCGGAAATGGGTCTTCCAAATGGACAATGACCCCAAGCATACTTCCAGAGTTGTGGCAAAATGGCTTAAGGACAACAAAGTCAAGGTATTGGACTGGCCATCACAAAGCCCTGACCTCAATCCTGTAGAAAATGTGTGGGCAGAACTGAAAAAACGTGTGCGAGCAAGGAGGCCTACAACCTGACTCAGTAACAGCAGCTCTGTCAGGAGGAATGGGCCAAAATTCACGCAACTTATTGTGGCCTACCCGAAATGTTTGACCCAAGTTAAAAAAAAAATGTAAAGGCAATGCTACCAAATACTAATTGAGTGAACTTCTGACCCACTAATTTTGTAAACCTCTGACCTACTGAGAATGTGATGAAATAAATAAAAGCTGAAATAAATAATTATCTCTACTACTATTCTGACATTTCACATTCTTAAAATAAAGTGATGATCCTAACTGACCTAACTTGAAAAACTGAGTTTAAATGTATTTGGCTAAGTTGTATGTAAACTTCCGACTTCAACTGTATGTGTAAGAGGTGACCAAGTTTTGCCCTCAGGAATTCAGACATAAAACTTAACAAATGCTCTCTGTATGAGTTGATTCCCAATGTCCTTTTGCAAAGAAAAATGTTTTTATTTGAATTGCATATATAGGAGAGCGTAAAATTGTGGATACAGCCCCGTTTCAGATCTCATTTCACACAGGCAAGATTTTGTACAACCTCTTGTCAACCTCTGGACAATGAGTGTGTCATTCTGCGGTGACGCTGTGTGACTAAGCACTCAGATCCTCCAGTCTGTAACCTCTCCTCTGACCTCATCTTTAGAAGACATAGTTAAGGAGGAGGTGAACCTCACTTCGTGTTACGGAGAGGGGAGGCTACTTTTCCCCTCATGTTCTCCCTTATTGTGGTTTGGTATAGCCCATGTCTGTGTATTCTGGCACTCCTGGCTGTCTCTCTGGTGCCTGCCTCTGGACCTCAGCCCGGTCCATTCTATTTTGTGAGAAGGGTTTATTTATTATTTTCTCGGACCTGGGGTAGGTGCCCCCAGCTCCACAGGACCACTATGGCTTGAGTTCCTCATGTCTTTGTGTGTCTCTGTCTCCCCTTCCTCCACAGACCCAGACTTGACTCACCACTGTTCATTGGCTTGATTCTCTACAGTTTTGCTCCAGCGAACTTCATGCAAAACATGGTTCCAACAGGCAGAAAGACCAACATCCCAAAACTCAACAGCTTTGACTGAACAGTATGGAAACAAGTTCAGACTTCTTAAGTTTTGAAGGAAGCTAAAGATTTATGTATCATGACAGATTTACAGTATACATTTTCTTTGCAGATGTCTTTGTTTTGTCCAAACTTAACAGTGGCTTCTGAGTGGCGCAGTGGTTTAAGGCACTGCATCTCAGTGCAAGAGGTGTCACTACATGCCCTGGTTTGATTTCAGGCTGTATCACAACCGGCTGTGATTGGTAGTTCCATAGGGCGGTGCTCAATTGGCCCAGCGTCATCCGGGTTAGGGTTTGGCCGGGTTATGCTGTCATTGTAAATTAGAATTTGTTCTAAATAACTGACTTGCCTAGTTAATTAAGGTTAAATAAAAATACAATTAAAACAGTTTGAGTAGGTATGGGAGGCATAAGCAGAGTTTAAATAGGTTAGAGAGAGGGGAGCAGGCAACTGTCTTTGAGCACTAAATATTTGTGGGAATAAAAAGATTAAGCAACACAGATGAGGCTGAGTAAGAAAAAATAGACCACAGCTATAGTGACCTATATATTCCTTTATCCTGCAGGTACTATTAGAAAAGTGCTTGGCTCGGATGCTCTGGCTGGGTGTGCTGTTTTAGTTACTGGGAAGTTTATGACACAGCAGTAGTTATTTTCTTCTTTCTTTGTCGGCCTGTGTGAGTGTGTGTGCGTGTGTGTGTGTGCCTGCTTGCATTACCCCTAGCAAAATTCACCTGTGGTTCTTAAGAAGAAAAGCCAAAGCCTCAAAAAGTCAATGAGGGCAATGCCGCACTGAGCTGCATAGCGTGGATTTACAGTATTTAAGATGTGCAACACCTGGTGTCTTTTACCAGAAATGCTTCTCTGTGGCTTTCATGTGTGAGGAGCACAGAGTTAAGGCTTCCGTTGGACACCAATACCCAGTCGCTCCTTCAAACACAGTGACACTGGAATTTTTTTATTGCGGTCTGTTTGTCAATGCTACTGTGTCTGATATACAGGATGTAGCTATGGGTTTAGGCTGTCGTGTATGACTTTACAGACAACATCGACCTCAATGAAAGTACTGTGTGGTATTTGTGGAGAATGCTCGTTAGAGGCGGGGGTGAATATAAAATCCCACAGCATTCAACAGAACTGACTGATTGTAAGGAATAAGTATGGTGAAGAGAAAACATGCACTAGGCATTATCTAAGCAGGTTATTTTGTATGCATTCAAGCCTTGTAATACTTAACTTTCCACATTCATCAAATGAAATGCGTAGCTGACACTTATACTATAAAAGACACACAAGTCCCGCTGTGTCTCCCCTACAGAGTTCAGGGGGTCAGACATACAGTGATACTGAAGAAGTTGGACAGGCATTAAAGAGGGAGAGGCATTAGAAACAAACAAGGAATGAGTGGATGACCACAGTCACGTAACAGTTTAAAAGCAATTTTTTGTTCATTGTGAAAGAAGAATCCCACAGACTCTCTCTCTCTAGCTCTCACTCTCTGTCTCCCTTTCTCTCCCTCCCTCCCTCCCTGTCTCTAGCTACTGTATGTATAAAGAGGGTGAGCAGTGATGTGCAGATCGTGCGTGTCCATGTCCTATGTGTCTGTTAAGCCGTGCCGTACTGTGCTGCAGTCTCCTACAGTCTCCTTCAGCTCATGAAACATGGTGAGAGAAAGGCCATCTAGAAGCAGTTGGGTTGAACCCCAGGTAGTTGTGGTTTGTTGTCTCTTACCCTCGAATATGTGGAAACCATTGCAAAAATAAGTCAATGATCTCACTGACTCAGTATAGGCTACAGTATATTTTGGCAATGACACACTGACCCAAATTTCTTAGCTACCCGAAAAGCATACACTGTACACATGCACAGCAATGGGTTATAAATCAAGACAAAAGGAAAACTCAAATGCAAGCGGGAATTAAGACGCAATTCAACCTAATATATACACAGTATATCAAGGAGAGTTGAAATCACAGAGTAAACAAGTTTTTTGACTCTACTGGAGTCATCTTCACCCTCAACAGAGTGATACGCTCCCTGGAGTTAGAGACAGGAAGTTAAAACTATGGATATCCACGGATGTGGGAGGGGCATCATTGTCATATTTCTGTTGCAGATAGATTTTTGGAATTGTTTGTTTCATTATCTGTGTTCTCACATGTACATTGATTGTTTTGGATCTTATGCTACACAATGACATGTAACATAGGTTTTCCTAAACTAATCTAATCTGTAAGTGGTTGGAGTTATTATCCGTTACTGAGAAGGCTGTTCCAGTCCACATGACGTGGGTAGTTTCTAACAACAGCACTTTCCTCTCTGCTCTGACATGCATTCAAGTTGTTGATGATGTCATATTGCTGGACATCCTCCCTCGTAAATGGATACCACTAGAGATTGGATGTCACATTGCAAGCCACCATAATGTGCCACGTTGAGAATATGTAAATTAGCCTTTACACCATTACCCTGACAAATGGGACCACATAAACTCCGTAGGAGTTGAATTAACACTTGTGATAATATTGTAAACATTACTCTAGATAATAAACTCTAGAATACTGAACAACACTGCAGAGAGTAAAAAAGACATGCATATTTATTTTCAATGAATACTGTACAGAGTGAAACGCAGAGATAAATATAAACACTACATTTAGCAGAATTACTCTGCTGCCAGAGTACATTGTCCTATTTTTAGACTGGGACCAAATGTCATCTGTGGCAGAGTTCCATTTTCTTCCATTAGAGTTAAATCTACTCTTTCATCTTTTACAGTGTAGCTAGAAACCTAAGGGATACACATTGTAAACACAAAAGAAAATGCTGTGGCTTAATGAGACACTAAGATGTGATGAAATGAAATGGAAGTGGATTCAGCAGGGCTGATGGCAGAAGGCTTTCCCATTGACCTTGTTGAAACACAGGAGCCCAAGGATGGAGCTGTATTTACACCACGGACTGGTAATCTAATGCAAACATGACGCACAAGAGGGCAACCTAAAGAAGTGGAGGTCGGAAAAATTAAACGATAGCCACATCACACAGAGGTTTGTGGCTATACAGTAGCTGCCAAAGCTGAGGAAAACCCAGTAATCCATCCAGATTTTAGTCTGTTAATTCATGGTATCTATTACAGATAGCTATAACAAATGAGCACACACATACACACATACACACATACACACATACACACATACACAGGCACGCACGCTTACCCACGCGTACGCACAGAAATCCATGCAAACATAGTGGTTAAGGGGTGGAAGATGCTATACGTGTTAGACAAAAGAAGCAAAAGTAATTTCCTTAAAAGTTCATCCCATGGTGGATAATTCATTTTATTCATTGAAATAAGTGCCTTGTGTACCATTTATTCAGCCCGTGGTCAGCTCCATACATAATTAATGTAATAGAATGATAACCATTCAGAGAAGTCACATTTTCCTCCTCTCACATGAAGTGTTCTGCTCTTGTCTATCAGTGCATAGACACTGTTTGGCAATTATGCACCTATTAGGATTAGTGTGGATTAAGCTATCATAGGGATGAGTTTGAACACTAGCTAATACCACTCCAATTACGGGACTATTATCTTCCCCCCACAGCTCTCTGTGGTCCTCTCCTCTTTGCCTGACTTTATCTGTGCTGGCCAGTCCACTGCCAGACGAGGAACCTGTGAATGTAGGAGGGTGTCCCAATGCAGACCTTTCTGTTTGTTCTCTTATCGCAGCTCAAGCGCTCTGAGAATGATTGTAAAGTCTAGCAGAAGTCTAGCAGATCTCACAAATAAACAGTGAGGGGGTTATTCATGAGACTTCACTGCCATGCCAAGCATCTGTTTTTAACAATTTGAATTGATACTGTTTTAAGCATAACACATTATCTAGCAGTCTGAGAGAGATAGATGAGAGATTTAAAGTGGTGACAAGCACACTAAAGAGGACATTCTGTAATACCACAGCTTTCTCTGTTTCTCATTTAGTTGTAGTCTCAAAGATTCACTGGCACTCGCATACAGTGGATCTACACCTTCATTTATAGATAAAAGTTAAAGGCGATTTTGAGGCCTCTTTCCAACAAAAGCATAAGAAATGAGACAACTCATAATTATGGCCCTTTCAAAGTGCATTACTTGACTCTGGTTAGAACAAACCGCTGAAGCAGAAAATTGCGAGAGCTACCACCACGCTTTCTAAGTGCATTTGTTGGGATGGCATTAATATATGGAATGATCATTTGGCATGCTAGGCTAATTTAGCGAGTTCTCTACCCTTCGTCCTCTCGGCAATCAGGCCATAGTTTCCCTGCCTCCTTCCTGAAGCCCCATCGCTGGGTTAACAGAGCGGTATCAGAGGGCTGTAAACATTATGGAAATCTCTACTTCAGTCACTGCTGCTAGGCCAGTTCTCTGCCTGTCTGTAGGTCTGTCTGGTACAGTAGCTACTGACCCCAGACCAGGAAAATCTCAGGTTGAGCCAAGAACAGTATAACTATCAGTGTTTACAAATCCTCAAAATGTCGGTAACCTCCTGTGCAGTTGCAAGAGTTCACTTAATAATTTTGAAAAAACACCCGTATCAACATTAAACTCAGTCACTTTTCAAGTTCATCCCAGACTCTCTAATGTGTCCTTTCCTCTGGGTGGAAACTCAGTAGGACAGGCATGGGAGGCGGGCGTGAAGGTAGAGGGAGAGCTGCATTTGAGGTTTAAGGAGAAAGTTAGAGAGAGCCGGAAGCTGTAGAGTTTTAGGGGAATGGGGGGAGCGGAGTGTGAGGGCCGAACACTGTAGATACGAAGGCATTAGCATTTTTAAGGTGCAGTAGTAAATCCTGCGCTGGAAGTGGAGGGGCAGGATCTGGGGAAATTAACCAGGATTAATGCACTCCCATCGTCACGGCGACTGATAGTGGTTACTATAGTGCAGAGGGGTTCACCTTGGGCTGTCTTTGTGTGGTAAAAAGGCAGGGTGGGGTTAGATAGGGAATGTGTAAAATAATGGACTGGGTTGGGCTGCATTCATATTACTGTATATGATGCCTTCCATCAAATGTCAATGCACTTTGCATTGTGTGTGGGTAACCCATCTAAACCCAATGACAAGGCACTCATCTGGTTACGTTAATGCCCTGCAGCTGTCCAATACTTGATATGTGTGGTTAGGAAATGTACAGGCCTAAAAAATGTTCAATCAGGAAACTCCACTTTGTCTGTTTTTGTGCAGCACATTTTAGTTACTGAAAATGAAAGACATAAATATTTATCTTGATCAGAGTCAACAACATCCAGTATTGGAGACCTTGCTGTATTACCCTTTGGCAACAACAAGTATACACCAGCTGTTTTTCTGTGTCATTCTAAAGCCCAATGTCACTCTGGAAGCCACACTGATGACACTGTACATTGTCCTTGTGGGCCGTGCCATGATTGGTCGAAGATTTAAATTACATTGCAGTTCTCAAGTTTACACTCTTGGCTGGGTGTCTCAGGTCTTGAAGAAACATGTATTTCTTTGAAAACAACAGATTATCTAACGTATACTAACTGTACCTAGTTACTTAGAGCAACAGTTGAAGACTGAATCTACCCTATATATACAAAAAGTATGCAGATACCGCTTCAAATTAGTGGATTCGGCTATTTCAGCCTCATCCATGCTGACAGGAGTATAAAATTGAGCACACAGCCATGCAATCTCAATCGACAAACAGTGGCAGTAGAATGGTCTTACTGAAGAGCTCGGTGACTTTCAACATAGCACCATCATAGGATGCTACCTTTCAAACAAGTCACTTTGTCAAATGTCTGCCCTGCTAGAGCTGTCAACTGTAAGGGCTGCTTTTGTGAAGAGGAAATGCCTAGGAACAACAACGGCCCAGCTGTGAAGTGGTAGGCCACATAAGCTCACATAATAGGATTGCCAAGTGCTGAAGATAATAGTATGTACAATTTGTCTGTCCTCAGCTGCAACACTAACTACCGAGTTCCAAACTGCCTCTGGAAGCAATGTCAGCTCAAGAACTGTTCGTCGGGACCTTCATGAAATGGGTTTCCATGGCCGAGCAGCCGCACACCAGCCTAAGATCACGATGCACAATGCCAGCGTGGACTGGAGTGGTGTAAAGCTCGCCGCAATTGGACTCTGGAGCAGTGGAAATGCGTTCTCTGGAGTGACGGCTGTCCGACGGATGAATCTGGGTTTGGCGAATGCCAGGAGGACGCTAACTGCCCGAGTGCATAGTGCCAACTGTAAAGTTTAGTGGAGGAGGAATAATGGTCCGGGGCTGTTTTTCATGGTTCGGGCTAGGCCCCTTAGTACCAGTGAAGGGGAATCTTAACCATACAGCATACATTCTAGATGATTCTGTGCTTCCAACTTTGTGGCAACAGTTTGGGGAAAGCCCTTTCCTGTTTCAGTATGACAATGCCTCAAAGCGAGGTCCATACAGAAATGGTTTGCTGAGATCGGTATGGAAGAACTTGATTGTTCTGCACAGAGCCCTGACCTCATCGAACACCTTTGGGATGAATTGGACCGCCGACTGCGAGCCAGGTCTAATTGCCCAATATCAGTGCCTGACCTCACTAATACTCTTGTGGCTGAATGGAAGGAAGTCCCCACAGCAATGTTCCAACATCTAGTGGAAAGACTTCCCAGAAGAGTGCAGGCTGTTATAGCAGCAAAGGGAAGACCAACTCCATATTAATGCCCATGTTCGACGAGCAGGTGTCCACATACTTTTGGTCATGTAGCGTATGTTGAGGTCAGTAAACCGAGAGAGAGGGAGATAGAATATGTTGGCCAGTAACCAGCGCTTCTATAGAATGGTTGGATATTTCGAGCAGTTTTGATATGGATTTATTGTTCGTTGTGCAGTTGTGTAATAGCTGCTGGTATTTCGTAACAGTTTTTCTTACCCTTACAGAGATGGTGGCTAATAGGTAGTCTACAGGGATAGAACTGTGCCTGCACACATCTGTGTATTACCTTGAGTGTATGAGGAGGAGAAGGTAGAAGGACCTGTCAATTCCTCGTATCGTCTGTTCTTTGTGCAGGTGAAAGCTCCATCCATCAGGGCTTAAGTAGTTTTCCGACAGTACATTGACCTTGAGTGCCTGGCATCGATTTCCCGTGGTGTAGCACCGAGCGGGGTCGTTACCGTGTGGCCCCGCCATGGGGTGTGATCGGGAACACATTCCCCAAATCCGGATACCGCACTGCCATATGGCGGTGATGAATCGCCCACCTCTGTAGACCATCAATCCTCACCTGCTGTAACCACGGTGACACCTGTGTCGAATTTATCATCATACACGCCACAGACGTGGCAGAAAAGGGGGGGGGGGTTGGATACTAAATAAAGACCCACTTTACATAGGTACACACACACACATGCACACACACACGTTCATTCGTATACTGCTCGAACCATGCTACCACCCTTCTCCTTGACTTTGTCAAACCTATTCCTTGAAATGAAACCGTATCAGCTGGGGAGTTATGTTCAAATATAACCACCTTTTCCTGGTCAGCTTAACATTGTGTTTAACAATGAAATTGCTGATGTGGCAACGTGATGTATGAGAAGCTGACAATGCTCGTCAGACGCATGTGAATCCAGCTAACCATAGCATGAGGGAATGACAGATCCACTTCAAGCACTTCAGCCAGACACAAAACAATAACTACAAGGCATCATCAATAAACCATCATGAATGTGTCTTTATGTGGAATGTAAATGGCATGTACAGTGGCTTGCGAAAGTATTGACCGCCCTTGGCATTTTTTCTATTTTGTTGTCTTATAACCTGGAATTAAAATAGATTTGGGGGGGGGGGGTTGTATCATTTGATTTACACAACATGCCTACCACTTTGAAGATGCAAGTCTCTTGGGGTATGTCTCTATAAGCTCGGCACATGTAGCCACTGGGATTTTTGCCAATTCTTCAAGGCAAAACTGCTCCAGCTCCTTCAAGTTGGATGGGTTCCACTGGTGTACAGCAATCTTTAAGTCATACAACAGATTCTCAATTGGTTTCCCCTTAAACCACTCAAGTGTTGCTTTAGCAGTTTGCGTAGGGTCATTGTGCTGCTGGAAGGTGAACCTCTGTCCTCGTCTCAAATCTCTGGAAGACTGAAACAGGTTTCCCTCAAGAATTTCCCTGTATTTAGCACCATCCATCATTCCTTTAATTCTGACCAGTTTTCCAGTCCCTGACAATGAAAAACATCCCCACAGCATAGTGCTGCCACCACCATGCTTCACTGTGGGCATGGTGTTTTCGGGGTGATGAGAGGTGTTGGGTTTGCACCAGACATAGCGTTTTCCTTGATGGCCAAAAAGCTAATTTTTAGTCTCATCTGACCAGAGTACCTTCTTCCATATGTTTGGGGAGTCTCCCACATGCCTTTTGGCGAACACCAAACATGTGTGCTTGTTTTTTTCTGGCCACTCTTCTGTAAAGCCCAGCTCTGTGGAGTGTACAGCTTAAAGTGGTCCTGTGGACAGATACTCCAATCTCTGGTGTGGAGCTTTGCAGCTCCTTCAGGGTTATCTCTGGCCTCTTTTATAACCCAACCCTGATCTGTACTGTACTGTACTGTACTTCTCCACAACTTTGTCCCTGACTTGTTTGGAGAGCTCCTTGATGTTCATGGTGCCGCTTGCTTGGTGGTGCCCCTTGCTTTTTGGTGTTGCAGACTCTGGGGCCTTTCCGAACAGGTGTATAAATACTGTGATTATGTGACAGATCATGTGACACTTAGTTAAATAAAGTCCACCTGTGTTCAATCTAACTGTGTGACTTCTGAAGGTAATTGGTTGCACCAGATCTAATTTACGGGCTTAATAGCAAAGAGGGTGAATACATATGCACATACTACCTTTACATTTATTTTTTCTTTGAATTTTTAATAAAAATCCATTTAAATTACAGGTTGTAATGCAACAAAATAGGAAAAACGCAAAGGGAGAAAATACTTTTATTTCTGTCCCAAGAGTAAAGAGAGGAACCTCGATCGGAGATTCACCACACTTTATGGTATAGAAAAAGAGGTCACATGACCTTGCCCATCCACTAATTGAATTAATTATCCACAGTTCCCTGAAACAGCTTTTATGGGCAGTTTTAAAAAAGAGGGGAGAAGACGAGAAAAAAACTGTTATATTTACTGCCGTGCGAGTGTCTGCGTACGCACTGTCTCTGACAAAGGTCTAGTCTCCTCTAGGTCTCTGGCAGTGATGCCAAGTACAGAGTTAAGACCTGTGCAGTGATGGGACAGACTGGACAGAAGAGAGGGGCGTCCCACTGTAGCTCTGTGCCTATGTATAACTATCTCTCTCTTAAGCCTCTTTTTTTTTCTCCCTCTCTCCATCATCATTTCCCATCTCCGTTCTCTTTCTTTCTGTAAGTCTCTGTCTCTCTGTTTAACATACAATTCTGGTCTCTCTCTGGACAATATTATACAGTATTTCCACATTCACTCTGTCCAATTCTCTCCCCCCCACCCCCTCCCACTCTCTCCTCTCCCCCCCTCTCCCTCTTCTCCCCCTTTTTCTTTTTCCCTGGGTATTGTCTCGTAGTGAACAGGCTCTGGTGCCATCCAGACCGCAGCTCTGTTCCCAGACCACAGGCCCCATGTGGAGGGGAGCGGCTTACGAGCTCAACCCAACAGGAGAACACTCCTCACAGGCACAATGCCCTCTTTCACAGGGCTCCTCTATTGGCGTCACACAGACCCACCATGAGCCAGAGGCAAGGGGAGAGTCTCAATACACACACATGTACCTGTGTTAACACACCTAAACACACACTCACACACATATATGTGCACACATACAGATGCAAGCATATGCATATACATACAGTACCAGTCAAAGTTTGGATATCAACAATTTTTCTTGATTTTATTCTACATTGTAGAATAATAGTGAATACATCAAAACTATAAAATAACACATGGAATCATATAGTAACCAAAAAAGTGTTAAACAAATCAAAATATATTTTCTATTGAAGATTCTTCAAATAGCCATCCTTTGCCTTGATGACAGCTTTGCACACTCTTGGCATTCTCTCAACCAGCTTCATGAGGTATTCACTTGGAACACATTTCAATTAACCGGTATGCCTTGTTAAAGTACATTGGTGTAATTTCTTTCCTTCTCAGTGCATTTGAGTGATTCAGTTGTCCTGTGACAAGGTAGGCATGGTATACAGACGAATGAATAGGTGTTGGTTTGCCATCTGTTCAATACAGACACATGGCGCTGACAGAGAGGGCTGCCGTGCTTCTAGCACTTTGCAGTATTATTAGACCAGAAAATGTTTTGTGTTATTACATATAGTACCGGGAAGAACAATTGGATATCAGAGTGGTGGTAACTCACCAGCGCTACCAGCATTTCAACCAGGAATATGACTTTCCCGAATCGGATCCTTCGCTCGTAACCCCCAGGGCAATTTAACTAATTCCAGAGGCCGAACCTAAACAATGCCGGCAAAGGTGAGGGACTCGGGGTGGTCTTCTAGTCCAATTCAGGAGGCACGCACACCACCCACTGCTTCCGAGTATATTACTTACTAATATTCAGTCTTTGAATATTAAAGTAGACGAGCTCAGGGCAAGGATTTATTTCCAGAGAGACATCAGGGATTGTAATATACTCTGTTTCATGGAAACATGGCTCTCGGGATATGCTGTCTGGGTCTGTCTAGCCAGTGTCACGTTCTGACCTTAGTTTTTTTTGTTATGTCTTTGTTTTAGTATGGTCAGGGCGTGAGTTGGGGTGGGTAGTCTATGTTCCTTTTTCTATGTTGTGGTTATGTGTTTGGCCTGGTATGGTTCTCAATGAAAGGCAGGTGTCGTTCGTTGTCTCTGATTGAGAATCATACTTTCCCACCTGTGTTTTGTGGGTGATTACTTTTCAGTGTCTGGGTTTTCTCCACACGGGACTGTTTCGTTCGTTTCCTTTATTCACGTTGTTATTTTGTATTTCAGTGTTCAGGCAAATAAACATCATGAACACGTACCACGCTTCACATTGGTCCGATATTTTCTACTCCTCCTCAGACGAGGAGGACGGCGATCGTTACAGCCAGTTGGGTTCTCAGTTCATTGTGTCTTCGGTTATAATCACAGCCGTGCATATCCCCCCTAAAGTCGATACCATGACGGCCCTCAAAGAACTTCACTGGACTTGATGCAAACTGGAAACCACACAGGCCTAGTTTATTGTAGCTGGGGATTTTAACAAAGCAAATTTGAGGAAAAGAATGGCAAAATTCTATCAACACAGTACTCGCGCTGCTAAAACACTCGACCACTGCTATTCCAACTTCCAGGATGCCTACAAGGCCTTTCCCTACCAGCCGTTCAGCAAATCTGACTGGAACTCCATTTTACTCCTCCATTCATATAGGCAGAAACTCAAACAGGAAGTACTCGTGCTAAGTACTGTTCAATGCTGGTCTGACCAGTCGGAAACCACACTTCAAGATTGTTTTGATCAGGCGGACTGGGATATGTTCCGGGTAGCCTCCGAGAATAATATTGATGCATATACTGGTATGGTGACTGAGTTTATCAGGAAGTGTATAGGAGATGTTGTACCCACTGTGACTATTGAAACCTACCCTAACCAGAAACCGTGGATAGATGGCAGCATTTGTGCAAAACTGAAAGCGTGAACCATCGCATTTAACCATGGCAAAGTGACTGGGAATATGGCCGAATACAAACAGTGCAGTTATTCGCTCCATATGGCAATCAAACAGGCAAAACGTTAGTATAGAGACAAAGTGGAGTCACAATTCAATGGCTCAGACACGAGACGCATGTGGCAGGGTCTACAGATAATCATGGACTACAAGGGGACACCGAAGTATAAAGCTAAACACCTATTTCGCCCGCTTTGAGGATAACACAGTGCCACCGATGCGGCCTGCTACCAAGGACTGGGGCTCTCCTTCTCCGTGGCCCGACGTGATTAAGACATTTAAACGTGTTAAACCTCGCAAGGATGTCGGCTCAGAAGACATCACTAGCCGTGTCCTCAGAGCATGTGCAGACCAGCTGGCTCGTGTGTTCCGTGTACCGTCCCCACATGCTACATGATGTCCACCATTATTCCTGTACCCCAAAAAGCAAATGTAACTGAACTAAATGGCTATTTTGCTTATTGCCCCAATAGATCTACAGACGATGCAATCGCCATCGCACTGCACACTGCCCTATCCCATCTGAACAAGAGGAATACCTATATAAGAATGTTGTTCATTGACTAAAGCTCAGCATTCAACACTGTAGTACCCTCCAAGCTCATCATTAAGCTTGAGGCTCTGGTTCTCAACCCCGCCCTGTGCAACTGGGTCCTGGACTTCCTGACGAGCCGCCCCCAGGTGGTGAAGGTAGGAAAAAACACCTCCACTTCGCTGATTCTCAACACTGAGGCCCCACAAGAGTGTGTGCTCAGCTCCCTCCTATACTCTCTGTTCACCCATGACTGTGTGGCTTCACACACCTCCAACTCAATCATAAAGTTTGCAGATGACACAACAGTAGTAGGCCTTGTTACCAACAATGACGAGACAGCCTACAGGCAGGAGATGAGGGCCCTGGGATTGTGGTGCCCGGAAAATAACCTCCCGACCAACGTCAACAAAACAAAAGAGTTGATCATGGACGTCAGGAAACAGCAGAGGGAGCTCCTCCCTATCCACAGCGACGGGACCGCAATTTCCTTGGCATACATATCCCTGACAAACTGAAATGGTTCACCGACACAGTTAGTGTGGTGAAGAAGGCACAATAGCACCTCTTCAACCTCAGGAGGCTGAAAAAAATACGGCTTGGCCCCTAAAACCCTCACAAACTTTTACAGATGCACAATTTAAAGCATCCTGTCGGGCCGTATCACCGCCTGGTACGGCAACTGCACCGCTCACAACCGCAGAGCTCTCCAGAGGGTGGTGCGGTCTGCCCAACACATCACAACGCAAACTACCTGCAGGACACCGACAGCACCCGATGTCACAGGAAGGCCAGAAAGATTATCAAGGACAACAACCACCCGAGCCACGGGCTGTTCCCGCCACTATCATCCAGAAGGCGAGGTCAGTACATGTGCATCAAAGCTGGGACTGAGAGACTGAAAAACAGCTTCTATCTCAAGGCCATCAGAGTGTTAATTTATGTTAAATAGCATTCACTAGCACATTAGAGGCTGCTTCCCAATATACATAGACTTGGAATCACTGGCAACTTTAATAATGGAACACTAGTCACTTTAATAATGTTTACATATTTTGTATATACTGTATTCTATCATATTCTACTGTATCTAAGTCAATGCCACTTTGACATTGTTTGCCCAATATTTATATATCCTTAATTCCATTCCTTTACTTTAGATTTGTGTGTATAGTTGTGAAATTGTTAGATATTACTGTTAGATATTACTGCACTGTTGGAGATAGAAGTACAAGTATTTCGCTACACCCGCAATAACATCTGCTGAACACGTGTATGTGACAAATAACATCTAATTTGATTTTGATTTGGTTTGTGTCCAAACTTTTGAATGGCACTATACACATGCACGCCCACACACAAGCATGTGTCAGCACACACACACACACACACACACACACACACACACACACACACACACACACACACACACACACACACACACACACACACACACACACACACACACACACACACACACACACACACACACACACACACACACACACACACACACACACACACACACACACACTACCCATTATTTCAATAACTCTGATCGTTAAATAGCTTAATGCTTAGCTATACTACTAGAAGAGGCCAAACCTTCTGCCCATGCTTTACTCTCTACATCCTCAAGACATGGAATAGGTGGCATCAAAGGATGACAAGTAGAACCAATCAATTCCTGTTTTAGTTTTAATGCTTCATCCCAAAATAACACTTTTCATTCTTTCTGATCCCTGCATATGCATAGACATAGATGTTTATATATTATCAGGATACAAAAGAATAAGAATAATTACATGGACTGCAAACATCAGCCTACTATGAATGTGTACTGCATGACATCATTGTTTCTGTCCAATTACATGTCCTTCATATGCAGGATTATTTCAAGACAGGATTGGCAACAGGGGAGAATGACTGCCCACTCTCATTGAAGCCACGGCCGACGGTACTGCAGGCATTAATAGCAGAAAGCAGGATCCCCCATTACAGTGAATTTGAAAAATAACAATCTTTGTGTGAATAAAGAAAATAAATTGAAGACAATTATGTTACCAATAATTATTTATAATATTCCAGATGTATGTCCTTGAAGTGATTACTCTAAAATCTCACACAGAAGAAGTTATAAGTACAATTTAGTTGCTTATGGCAGCCTGCAGTACCCTGGTCTGCCTTCAATTTGAGTTATGTAATGAGGGGTGGCAGCACTGAGATAGCCCGCAAAGTCACTTCCTGGAGCAGGTCAAACTGTGCTTATTATGTCTCCATGAGACTTCCTGGGCTTCAAATGCACTATTGAGTCTGAATGGTGGAATGAATAGTCACGTGATCGATGGCTTTGTCCATTCTTCGTACATTCAAAACTAAGGGAGAGGTTAGAAGACCACACATGGGTCACCATTTACAACGGCCACATACATTCTCCCAGGAGCTGCAATAGTGCCACTATTGGACCAACTGTGATAAGTGCATAGAAAAACAGCATGACAATGTGTTTTCAGACAACAACTGAATGTGAATGGTAGCATGATTTAGAATGGGTACACTGAGGTAATAGTGGTACACAAAAAGTGAACATCATAGATTTGCTCCATCCATTCAACCAACCCACAGTCCTAACTCCCACATTATAGTTCCCATCTTTCTTTTTGACTGTACTCTTAAAGCCAGGACGCTTTGAAATGCTCCCCTTTGATCCAACCCGGTTCAACAGTGGACCGGACCCCTCTGAGCCCCTTGATTGAGAGGAATAGACAGGACTAATCTACCCATCGGATGTAGGGTGGACTGGACGGGGATCCACAGCACCATGCTTTGATAAGGAATGGCTTTGAATGATTCTTTAAACTATTGATTGCCTCTGATATGACAATCACCAGAGCAAGAAGAAAAGGAGAAGAAAGAGCGATAAAAACTAGGCAGTAATTACAATACTTAAAGGGTAGGCTCATTGATATGTGTGTTTAACTGGGGGGGGGGGGTCTTCTTTCATTTTGTCCCAAGAGATGCTTTTTAAAAATCATTGTTTGAATATTTTTTCCTGTAAAATACCACTTTACAACAGTGTTAATCCACTAGTACCTTTTGATTTGTGAAGTCATAGTGGGATTAACAAATTTAAGAAGAAAAAATACAAGTAGGCGAGCAGTACCTCACAAACTTTAGTGAACTGTTAACATAACAGAATAAATGTACAAAATAATACATATAGGAGAAGCTCAGCATTGTACACCAGGACGCACTACTGCAATGTGGTTCGACTACTAGCCCTCGGGCAGCGTTGTGGACGGAAGCTTATGTGTCTCTAGAAATATATACCAAACCTACACTACCGGTCAAATGTTTTAGAACACCTACTCATTCAAGGGTTTTTCTTCATTTTTACTATTTTCTACATTGTAGAATAATAGTGAAGACATCAAAACTATGAAATAACACATATGGAATCATGTAGTAACCAAAAAAGTGTAAACAAATCAAAATATATTTTCGATTTGAGATTCTTCAAATAGCCACCCTTTGCCTTGATGACAGCTTTGCACACGCTTGGCATTCTCTCAACCAGCTTCATGAGATAGTCACCTGGAATGCATTTCAATTAACAGTTGAGCCTTCTTAAAAGTTCATTTGTGGAATTTCTTTCTTGTTAATGCGTTTGAGTCAATCAGTTGTGTTGTGACAAGATGGGTGGGGGGGTATACAAAACATAGCACTCTTTGGTAAAGACCAAGTCCATATTATGGCAAGAACAGTCCATCAATACTTTAAGACATGAAGGTCAGACAATACGGAAAATGTCAAGAACTTTTAACTTTTCTTCAAGTGCAGTCGCAAAAACCATTGAGCGCTATGATGAAACTGTCTCTCATGAGGACCGACACAGGAATGGAAGACCCAGAGTTTCCTCTGCTACAGAGGATAAATTCAGCCTCAGAAGTTACCAGCCTCAGAAATTGCAGCCCCAAAAATTTCTTCACAGAGTTCAAGTAACAGACACATCTCAACATCAACTGTTCAGAGGAGACTGCGTGAATCAGGCCTTCATGGTCCAATTGCTGCAAAGAAACCACTACTAAAGGACACCAATGCGAAGAGACTTGCTTGGGCCAAGAAACATCGGTAATGGACACTAGACCGGTGGACATTTGTCCTTTAGTCTGATGAGTCCAAATGTGAGATTGTTTGTGTCTTTTTGTGTCTTTGTGAGATGCGGTGTGGGTGAAAGAATGATCCCTGCATGGGTATTTCCTACCGTAAAGCATGGAGGAGGAGATGTTATGGTGTGGGGGTGCTTTGCTGGTGACGCTGTCTGTGATTTATTTAGAATTCAAGGCACACTTAACCAGCATGGCTACCACAGCATTCTGCAGCAATTCGCCATCCCATCTGGTTTGGGCTGGTTCTGGTTTGGCATTCGTTTTTCAATGCCAAGAGTGTGCAAACCTGTCATCAAGGCAAAAGGTGGCTATTTGAAGAATCTTAAATATAAAATATATTTTGATTTGTTTAACACTTTTTTGTTTACTACATAATTGCACATGTGTCATTTCATAGTTTTGATGTCTACACTATTATTCTACAATGTGGAAAATAGTAAAAATAAAGAAAAACCGTTGAATGAGTAGGTGTTCTAAAACATTTGACCAGTAGTGTATTGAGGGTAAGAGATTGCACTCAACAACAGTCACACTAAATCTTGGCAATCTAGTTATTTTCCTTCATATCTGTGGTTTTGGAGTGGTATAGTTAATAAATAAATAAAGGTATCGGGTTGGAGGGGTGGGCACGGGCCTTTCCTGTTTCCACTGTGGTGTCCTTACCCTGTGGTCTACTCCTGCCTCCTGCCTGCCCAGTCCGGCCATGGTGGTAACTGCCTCCATCCGCCTGCCCAGCCGCTACTCACACCACACAGTCTGTAGGGTTCAGGCTAGGAGGCTGAGACCATCCCCTGGAATCAGACAATAGGGTTCATGATAGGAGGCTGAGACCACCCCCTGGAATCAGACAATAGGGTTCATGATAGGAGGCTGAGACCATCCCCTGGAATCCGACTGTAGGGTTCAGGCTAGGAGGCTAAGACCGCCCCCTGGAATCAGACAATAGGGTTCATGATAGGAGGCTGAGACCACCCCCTGGAATCAGACAATAGGGTTCATGATAGGAGGCTGAGACCACCACCTGGAATCAGACAATAGGGTTCATGATAGGAGGCTGAGACCACCACCTGGAATCAGACAATAGGGTTCATGATAGGAGGCTGAGACCATCCCCTGGAATCTGACTGTAGGGTTCAGGCTAGGAGGCTAAGACCACCCCCTGGAATCAGACAATAGGGTTCATGGTAGGAGGCTGAGACCACCACCTGGAATCAGACAATAGGGTTCATGGTAGGAGGCTGAGACCACCACCTGGAATCAGACAATAGGGTTCATGATAGGAGGCTGAGACCACCACCTGGAATCAGACAATAGGGTTCATGATAGGAGGCTGAGACCATCCCCTGGAATCTGACTGTAGGGTTCAGGCTAGGAGGCTAAGACCACCCCCTGGAATCAGACAATAGGGTTCATGGTAGGAGGCTGAGACCACCACCTGGAATCAGACAATAGGGTTCATGGTAGGAGGCTGAGACCACCACCTGGAATCAGACAATAGGGTTCATGATAGGAGGCTGAGACCACCACCTGGAATCAGACAATAGGGTTCATGGTAGGAGGCTGAGACCACCACCTGGAATCAGACAATAGGGTTCATGGTAGGAGGCTGAGACCACCACCTGGAATCAGACAATAGGGTTCATGATAGGAGGCTGAGACCACCACCTGGAATCAGACAATAAGGTTCATGATAGGAGGCTGAGACCACCCCCTGGAATCAGACAATAAGGTTCATGATAGGAGGCTGAGACCACCCCCTGGAATCAGACAATAAGGTTCATGATAGGAGGCTGAGACCACCACCTGGAATCAGACAATAAGGTTCATGATAGGAGGCTGAGACCACCACCTGGAATCAGACAATAAGGTTCATGATAGGAGGCTGAGACCACCACCTGGAATCAGACAATAAGGTTCATGATAGGAGGCTGAGACCACCACCTGGAATCAGACAATAGGGTTCATGGTAGGAGGCTGAGACCACCACCTGGAATCAGACAATAGGGTTCATGGTAGGAGGCTGAGACCACCACCTGGAATCAGACAATAGGGTTCATGATAGGAGGCTGAGACCACCACCTGGAATCAGACAATAAGGTTCATGATAGGAGGCTGAGACCATCCCCTGGAATCAGACAATAAGGTTCATGATAGGAGGCTGAGACCACCACCTGGAATCAGACAATAAGGTTCATGGTAGGAGGCTGAGACCACCACCTGGAATCAGACAATAAGGTTCATGATAGGAGGCTGAGACCACCACCTGGAATCAGACAATAGGGTTCATGATAGGAGGCTGAGACCACCACCTGGAATCAGACAATAAGGTTCATGATAGGAGGCTGAGACCACCCCCTGGAATCAGACAATAAGGTTCATGATAGGAGGCTGAGACCACCCCCTGGAATCAGACAATAAGGTTCATGATAGGAGGCTGAGACCACCACCTGGAATCAGACAATAAGGTTCATGATAGGAGGCTGAGACCACCACCTGGAATCAGACAATAAGGTTCATGATAGGAGGCTGAGACCACCACCTGGAATCAGACAATAAGGTTCATGATAGGAGGCTGAGACCACCACCTGGAATCAGACAATAAGGTTCATGATAGGAGGCTGAGACCACCACCTGGAATCAGACAATAAGGTTCATGATAGGAGGCTGAGACCACCACCTGGAATCAGACAATAAGGTTCATGATAGGAGGCTGAGACCACCACCTGGAATCAGACAATAAGGTTCATGATAGGAGGCTGAGACCACCACCTGGAATCAGCTAGCAGCCAAGACATTAGTCTTCTCCTCCACTCTTCTGCTACCTATTTCTCTTCCTCCATCTTTTTTATGTTTGTCATCCGCTCTGACACTCTTTCTCTTTCTCATTCTCTTCATAATCCTTTCTTCTCTCTCTCTGCCTTCCTCTCACTCTCTCCCCCCTCTCCCTCCCTGACTCCCCCACTCCCTCCCTCCCTCCCCCCCCCCCCGTTACTCTCTACCTCTATCCCCCTCTCTTCGCCATCAGAGCCTCTGTCTCTCAGCATCGACAGCAGAGTAATTTAAAGGGGTGTTCCCAGGGGCCCAGTCATTTACATCCTCCTCTAGGAATATGCAAGCCTATTGATTAGTTATCAGGTCCTAATTGGGGTGCGATCTCTCTCGCCCTCAGACGCTCCCATGTATGATGGAGATGGCAGGAAGATACTCCTCCGGTGCTTGTAAATAGACTATATTGAGCAGAATGCCTTTCCATCCTCTCACTCGGAAAACCTTACTGTCCCTCTTAATTTTTTTATTTTTACACTATCCATTCTTTGATTTTGTCATCATAGTGTCCCTCAAACAGGCTTTGACTATATATTCACTACAGAGCACATTATGTTGAAACATTATGTGGGATTTCCAGTGTCATGTCCAAAACTAACCCATCAAATGAGGAAAAGTGTACATTCACTACAAGTAAATTTACATCCAAGGCCAAAAACCCCCATCAGTAACTGTAGTTGGAAAGTTGCTCTGAATTCAAGCATCTGCAGAATAGATTCATGTAAGAACTGACCTAGTACAGGAAGGATAGCGGCCCGACCTGGCTACACACACACAAAGACCAACAAAGTCGCCCCCCCGCCCTTCCACACACAATATCTCCCTTTCTATCTCTCCCTCTTTCCCTCTCTCCCTCTCCCCCCCTCTCCCTCTTTCCCTCTCTCCCTCTCTCTCTCCAACTCTCGGTAAGGCTTAGACTCGGCCTCCCTGGAATACGGCGGGTGGCTCTGGCCACAACTCCCACTGAGCCGGAGCGTGGTGCAGAGATCGGCTGGAATGGGAATAGACAGTTAATGGGCACTTAGAGGATGTGAAAACATTTTCCTCTGGAGAGGCAGTGGTTTGGAGCCATCTCAGCGGGCACTGGTCTGGCCAACTCTCTGACTCTCTCTCTCTCCCTCTCTTTCTATTTGTCCTTCTCCTCATCATATGTCCCAGCCTCCTCCCCCTCTTGCCTACACATTATCCTCCTCCTCTTCCTCATCCTCTTCTTCATCCTGTCCATGCTTTTACATCATCATCCTCCTTTCTGTTCCGTCTCTGCTCTTTCTACCTACTAACATTCTCTTTCCATCACCTTGTTCACTTTCATCTTTGTCATCCTCTTACCTCCTCATCCCTTCCTTTCCTCCCTTCTCTTCAAAACCTCCCTCGTGGACAGTGGAGGTGGGGTGCCTTTGCAGCGACCAGGCCCAGTCTGCTCATGGTTCTCTGTGAGGCGTGAAGTGGAGAAGAAGGCCGGAGCCTGTAAGGCCGATGCCCAGCAGCAGTGTCTGTTGATGGGTACTGGCTCTGCCTCAACCCCCTCCCCTCCACAGTCTGGCCAGTCCAGACATCTGAGAATGTAGTTAAAATAACTGGTGTCACCTCAGGATAATCTGAAGTCCTGCAGCCCATTTTCCAACCCATTCACTCACTCAGGCCTCACCGAACCTACGCCACTGCTGTCCTATTGCTATTCAACCAACACCTCATATAACTTTGGACCCAGGTTCTATTTACAGCATGTTTTATTGTGCGTTTAGTTAATATGTTTTCTTTTCTCCTCTTTTCCCCCCCATCTGATTTCTGCTCTTCCTCCTAAAAGTTTTGCTTAGACTCTAAGCTCCTTGGGAAACAGAGGACAGTCAAGACGAAGATGATAAAGTGGATCCTTTTCTGAGACAAGCGAGACACCATAAGAAAATGAACTCTCTAATCTAATTTAGGCTACATTTCTTTTAGATTCAGTCCAGAGAGCCATCCTCTAAACCACCTCTAACATTAGTTCAAATTTCCACCAGCTCTATAGCATCATCATGACCGAGCTAAAGGCTTATAGCCAGTTTGTCATTACGGCAGTGATCACATCAAGAGCTTGTTCTTCTGAAGAGGGTGCCCGCTTATCCTGCTGGTCCCCCAGCAAACACACTACTGCAGGTTTCACACTGTAGAACACACACCCCACATCACAACTCTATTGTTCTCAACATGTTGACGTCACTGGCCCAGCTGTCACGACTACGGTAGTGAAGACACCGGCAAGTCTTCCCAGGCCTGGCATTTCTGACACAGGCCATATGGATAAAGGGCAATGGTGGATACGGGGCAGTGATACAATTTGTGCATATTAGAGACATTTATTAGAGAATGATGAAATGCATTTGGTAGTTCCCTGATGTAGATCACCATATATACAGTGGGGCAAAAAAGTATTTAGTCAGCCACCAATTGTGCAAGTTCTCCCACTTAAAAAGATGAGAGAGGCCTGTAATTTTCATCATAGGTACACTTCAAATATGACAGACAAAATGAGAGAAAAAAAAATCCAGAAAATCATATTGTAGGATTTTTAATGAATTTATTTGCAAATTATGGTGGAAAATAAGTATTTGGTCACCTACAAACAAGCAGGATTTCTGTCTCTCACAGACCTGTAACTTCTTCTTTAACTTCTTGCGTCGAGCAATCCCGTATCCGGGAGCGTAATCATAGCCTCAAGCTCATTACCATAATGCAACGTTAACTATTCATGAAAATCGCAAATGAAATTAAATAAATATATTGGCTCACAAGCTTAGCCTTTTGTTAACAACACTGTCATCTCAGATTTTTAAAATATGCTTTTCAACCATAGCTACACAAGCATTTGTGTAAGAGTATTGATAGCTAGCATAGCATTAAGCCTAGCATTCAGCAGGCAACATTTTCACAAAAACAAGAAAAGCATTCAAATAAAATCATTTACCTTTGAAGAACTTCGGATGTTTTCAATGAGGAGACTCTCAGTTAGATAGCAAATGTTAAGTTTTTCCAAAAATATTATTTGTGTAGGAGAAATCGCTTTGTTTTGTTCATCACTTTTGGCTAAGAAAAACCCCCGAAAATTCAGTCATTACAACGTCAAACTTTTTTCCAAATTAACTCCATAATATCGACAGAAACATGGCAAACGTTGTTTAGAATCAATCCTCAAGGTGTTTTTCACATATCTATTCGATGATAAGTCATTCGTGGCAGTTGGGTTTCTCCTCTGACGCAAATGGAAAAATACACGCAGCTGGAGATTACGCAATAATTGCAACGGAGGACACCAAGCGAGCACCTGGTAAATATAGTCTCTTATGGTCAATCTTCCAATGATATGCCTACAAATACGTCACAATGCTGCAGACACCTTGGGGAAACGACAGAACGTGTAGGCTCATTCCTTGCGCATTCACAGCCATATAAGGAGACATTAGAACACAGCGCCTTCAAAATCTGGGGCATTTCCTGTTTGAAATTTCATCTTGGTTTCGCCTGTAGCATCAGTTCTGTGGCACTCACAGATAATATCTTTGCAGTTTTGGAAATGTCAGAGTGTTTTCTTTCCAAAGCTGTCAATTATATGCATAGTCGAGCATCTTTTTTCGTGACAAAATATCTTGTTTAAAACGGGAATGTTTTTTTATCCAAAAATTAAAAGAGCGCCCCCTATATCGAAGAAGTTAAGAGGCTCCTCTGTCCTCCACTCGTTACCTGTATTAATGGGACCTGTTTGAACTTGTTATCAGTATAAAATACACCTGTCCAAACCTCAAACAGTCACACTCCAAACTCCACTATGTCCAAGACCAAAAACCTGTCAAAGGACACCAGAAACAAAATTGTAGACCTGCACCAGGCTGGGAAGACTGAATCTGCAATAGGTAAGCAGCTTGGTTTGAAGAAATCAACTGTAGGAGCAGTTATTAGGAAATGGAAGACATACAAGACCACTGATAATCTCCCTCGATCTGGGGCTCTACGCAAGATCTCACCCCGTGGGGTCAAAATGATCACAAGAACGGTGAGCAAAAATCCCAGAACCACACGGGGGGACCTAGTGAATGACCTGCAGAGAGCTGGGACCAAAGTAACAAAGCCTACCATCAGTAACACACTACGCCGCCAGGCGTGTCCCCCTGCTTAAGCTAGTACATGTCCAGTACAAGTTTGCTAGAGAGCATTTGGATGATCCAGAAGAAGATCGGGAGAATGTCATATGGTCAGATGAAACCAAAATATAACTTTTTGGTAAAATCTCAACTCGTCATGTTTGGAGGACAAAGAATGCTGAGTTGCATCCAAAGAACACCATACCTACTGTGAAGCATGGGGGTGGAAACATCATGCTTTGGGGCTGTTTTTCTGCAAAGGGACCAGGACGACTGATCCATGTAAAGGAAATAATGAATGGGGCCATGTATCGTGAGATTTTGAGTGAAAACCTCCTTCCATCAGCAAGGGCATTGAAGATGAAACATGGCTGGGTCTTTCAGCATGACAATGATCCAAAACACACCTCCCCGGGCAACGAAGGAGAGGCTTCGTAAGAAGGTCCTGGAGTGGCTTAGCCAGTCTCCAGATCTCAACCCCATAGAAAATCTTTGGAGGGAGTTGAAAGTCTGTGTTGCCCAGCAAACAGCCCCAAAACATCACTGCTCTAGAGGAGATCTGCATGGAGTAATGGGCCAAAATACCAGCAACAGTGTGTGAAAACCTTGTTAAGACTTACAGAAAATGAAAGTGTTCTGTCATTGCCAACAAAGGGTATATAACAAAGTATTGAGATAAATTTTTTGTTATTGCCTGGTGCAGGTCTACAATTTTGTTTCTGGTGTCCTTTGACAGCTCTTTGGTCTTGGCCATAGTGGAGTTTGGACTGTTTGAGGTTGTGGACAGGTGTCTTTTATACTGATAACAAGTTCAAACAGGTGCCATTAATACAGGTAACGAGTGGAGGACAGAGGAGCCTCTTAAAGAAGAGGTCTGTGAGAGCCAGAAATCCTGCTTGTTTGTAGGTGACCAAATACTTATTTTCCACCATAATTTGCAAATAAATTCATAAAAAATCCTACTATGTGATTTTCTGGATTTTTTTCTCTCATTTTGTCTGTCATAGTTGAAGTGTACCTATGATGAAAATTTACAGGCCTCTCTCATCTTTTCAAGTGGGAGAACTTGCACAATTGGTGGCTGACTAAATACTTTTTTGCCCCACTGTATCTGGTTATCCAATGCATTGCATAATAGCACTAACAGCTCTACACTAGTCTCAAACTCTGGTCTGAATAGGAGCATTACAGGTACACAATGTGCTAGAGATTAGGTCATTTATATGGGACCATGGACTGTACAAGAGTGATGGAGAAAAGTTGTATTTTCTTAAGGAGGTATGGAGAGAGACAGCGGAGAGATGGACATGCTATCAGAATGAGCAGAAGTGTCTATCTGGGCGAGGGCAATAGAAATCTGCCACGGGAGGCAGATGTGTCCAAATGTGACCTCCTCAGCAGACCCATCCAGCCCTAAAGACTTTCTAATTGACTGGCTGGTCTTCCTCCTCCTCCCCCCTTACCTCCTCCAAGTCCCTCTGGACTGCTGGATGGATGGTGTTGACTCCCAACTGATCAAGCCCCATTCACTGCTAATGAGAAAATGCTTAATGACCATAGAGTGCGTGTATTTGTGCGGGTGTATGTATTTGCGTGCTTGTGTTTGTGCACTGTTGCATGTCTGTGTTTGCACACACGTGTGCGATGTAATGTTCTGGGGTGAAGTTTAAGATGGGGCTTGGCCTAATACCCTGTACTATTCCACCACCCCTAACTTATGTTAATAAACCCCCCTAGACCCCTACCCTCTACGCCATCCACCCCATCTCACCCCAACCACGGTGTGGCACAGCATGTTCTGTACAGCTCATCAATCAGGATGAAATATCTGTTGATATCAGTCCCTTTCCTGTCTCTAGTTCAACAGGTTAATAACATGTACCTCAGAATACTACCCTTGGTTGAGATCAGCCGGCGATCATATACCATCATATGTGACAGTTATAAAACATTGCAATGGTTACAAAAACGAAATCCTATTACTAGACAAATTGTTCTGAACAAAATCTAGAAATTCACAAATGGGACAGTTCACGTCCATGTATGACAATCATGTGTCAACACCTCTGGGTAACAGGCAGAGAGACCTCTGGGACAGTGTGTGTGTAGGGTGTGTAACTCCTCTGGAGGTACTGACTGTGGATCCTCTATGTTGCAGTGTTCTACTGTTCTATATCCAGCTCTCCCAGTGCTAGTGTATGCCTCTGCACGCCTCCACCCCACACTACACAGAGCCACCCTGGGAGGCCCAGTGTCCTGGGGCTGGGGGGACCACCACAAATAATGCTCACCAGAACACGCAGAATCTTATTATGAAGTACTACATCAGTGTTGGAGAAAGAATTTGATTAACATAATCAGTGTCTATTTGTATCAAGAGAGAGATGGCTTGATGAGAAATTAACCTCTATGTGCATAAGAGAGAGAGAGAGAGAGAGAGAGAGAGAGAGAGAGAGAGAGAGAGAGAGAGAGAGAGAGAGAGAGAGAGAGAGAGAGAGAGAGAGAGAGAGAGAGAGAGAGAGAGAGAGAGAGAGAGAGAGAGAGAGAGAGAGAGAGAGAGAGAGAGAGAGAGAGAGAGAGAGAGAGAGAGAGAGAGAGATGGTGTGTGTGTATGTGGGGGGAGAAGGGGGGCTTCTCCCTCTTCCTCAATGGAGGTCTCTATCCCAGCAGATATATTTATATCGGTTTCAAATTGGAGTCATGGAAGTCGGTCTCTGACCACCAGAACCTAAGGAGACCCACAGGACTCCATCTAGCTCTCTTCTCTAGTTTGCTCAGTATCCCCATGAGGGAAAGGAACCAGACACCAATTACAAAGACCCAGGACACCCAGTTAACAGCCACAGATACCCCCTTTTAGTGCTCCGGATCCCCCATTAAAATCCCTCATTCCCTGGATGATAGTGTGTCAACTTTGGTGGAGATCAGACAGCAGGCAGCTGGTGGCGGTGGAGGAGCAGCCTGCCCCCTCCTGCCACAGGAGAGATGGCTGAGAGGAGTCATCCATCACTGCCTGGTGCCTGCTTGTGTGAGGCCCATCCACACAAGCACCCATGGCTATGATTGTCTGGCTGACTGGAGCTGGGGTTGGGGCTGAGTCTGGGGTTGAATCTTGTAGTTTGGAGCTGGAGCTAGGACTGGGGTTGGAGTTGTGGCAAATCAACTGTTATTGGTCACATACACATGTTTAGCAGATGTTATTGCGGGTGTGGCGAAATGCTTGTTTCTCGCTCCAACAGTGCAGTAATTTCTAACAAGTAATATCTAAAATTTTACAACAATACGCACAATACACACAAATCACAAGTAATGGAATGGAAGGAATGGAATTAAGAATGTATAAATATTTGGACAAGCAATGTTAGAGCGGCATAGACTAAAACACAGTAGAATAGAATACAATATATACATTTAAAGTCGGAAGTTTACATACACTTAGGTTGTAGTCATTAAAACTAGTTTTTTAACCACTCCACAAATTTCTTGTTAACTATAGTTTTGGCAAGTCGGTTAGAACATCTACTTTGTGCATGACACAAGTAACTTTTCAAAACAATTGTTTACTAGTGGGTCAGAAGTTTACATACACTAAGTTGACTGTGCCTCTAAACAGCTTGGAAAATTCCAGAAAATTATGTCATGGCTTTAGACACTTCTGGTAGGCTAATTGACGTAATTCTTTGTCAATTGGCGGTGTACCTGTGGATGTATTTCAAGGCCTGGTTCATTTCAAGGCCTGGTATTACAAGTCTGGTTCATCCTTGGGAGCAATTTCCAAACGCCTGAAGGTACCACGTTCATCTGTACAAACAATAGTACTCAAGTACACACCATGGGACCACATAGCTGTCATACCGCTCAGGAAGGAGACGCGTTCTGTCTCCTAGAGATGAACGTACTTTGGTGTGAAAAGTGCAAATCAATCCCAGAACAACAGCAAAGGACCTTGTGAAGATGCTGGAGGAAACAAGTACAAAAGTATCTATACCACAGTCAAACGAGTCCTATATCGACATAACCTGAAAGGCCGCTCAGCAAGAAAGAAGCCAGCTCTCCAAAACCGCCATAAAAAAGCCAGACTACAGTTAACTTTTTGGAGAAATGTCCTCTGGTCTGATGAAACATAAATATAACGTTTTGGCCATAATGACCATCGTTATATCTGGAGGAAAAAGGGGGAGACTTGCAAGCTGAAGAACACCATCCCAACCGTGATGCACAGGGGTGGCAGCATCATGTTGAGCCGGAACTTAAAGCTTGGAACTTGGACAATGACCCCAAGCATACTTCCAAAGTTGTGGCAAAATGGCTTAAGGACAAAAAAGTCAAGGTATTGGAGTGGCCATCAAAAAGCCCTGACCTCAATCCTATAGAAAGTCTGTGGGCAGAATTGAAAAGCGTGTGCGAGCAAGGAGGCCTACAAATCTGATTCAGTTACACCAGCTCTGTCATGAGGAATGGGTCAAATTCACCCAACTTATTGTGGGAAGCTTGTGGACGGCTACCTGAAACGTTTGACCCAAGTTAAACAATTTAAAGGCAATGCTACCAAATACTGATTGAGTGTATGTACACTTCTGACCCACTGGGAATGTGATGAACGAAATAAAAGCTGAAATAAATCATTCGCTCTACTATTATTCTGATATTTCACATTCTTAAAATAAAGTGGCGATCGCAACTGACCTAAGACAGGGAAGTTTTACTATGATTTAATGTCAAGAATTGTGAAAAACTGAATTTAAATGTATTTGGCTGAGGTGCATGTAAACTTCAGACTTCAACTGTACATATGAGATTAGTAATGCAAAATATGTAAACATTGATTAAAGTGACTAGTGTTGCATTATTAAAGTGTCCAGTGATTTCAAGTTTATGTATATAGGGCAGCAGCCTCTAAGGTGATAGTGATGGCTATTTAACAGTCTGGTGGCCTTGTGATAGAAGTTGTTTTTCAGTCTCTCTGTCCCAGTTTTGATGCACCTGTACTGACCTCGCCTTCTGGATGATAGCGGGGTGAACAGGCAGTGGCTCGGGTGGTTGTTGTCCTTGATGATCTTTTTTTGGCCTTCTTGTGACATTGGGCGTTGTAGGTGTCCTGGAGGGCATGCAGTTTGCCCCCAGTGATGCGTTGGGCAGACCACGCCACACTCTGGAGAGTTCTGTTGTTGCAGGGCAGTGCAGTTGCCGTACCAGGCAATGATACAGCTCAACAGGATGCTCTCAATTGTGCATCTCTAAAATTTTGTGAGGGTTTTAGGTGCCAAGACACATTTCTTCAGCCTCCTGAGGTGGAAGATGCCCTGTTGCGCCTTCTTCACCACACTGTCTGTGTGGGTGGACCATTTCAGTTTGTCAGTGATGTGTATGCCAAGGAACTTGAAGCTTTCCCACTTTGGTGTACACATCACTGACAAACTGAAATGGCAAGGGTTCAATCTCAGGCTTGGGAGTGGGGTTCGCTCTGAGCTGGGGTTCTGGATGGGAATAGAGTTGGAGTTGAAGATGGGGCTGAGGATGAGGGTAGGTTTGGAGGCTGAGGATGGAGATAGAGCTAAGCTCTGATTTAGTATTGGTAATCATTTTGGGGTTTGAGACCAAAAAGACCAAAAATCTACCATTCTGCAGAGTCTTCAGAGGTACACAATATAGATGTCAGTGCCATATTCATTAGGTTTGGTTTGAGCTGTAGTAAAAGTCCTAAGTATTTTCTAGATATGTGTTTGAGCCTGTGACTATTTCAGTAGAGTAGTCTATTCCACATATACTCTGGAGGGTTAAGCAGTGAAGGGTGTCTCTTTTTGGAAGGTGTCCTGTTCCACTCCTCCACTGAGGCTGAGAGGCTGAGGGGCCGTGTATAGGGGGGAGGGGAAACCGGAGATTTATATCCTCCACTGACACGCGCTACTCTGTGTCTCATGTTAATGGAAAATGAGATGTTTAAGAGTCCAGGGGAGAAATACAGCTCTTCTTAAATCCTGCCTGTCAGCCTATGTAACAGCATCATAAGTATAGCCTAGCATGTTACTGCCATTAATGCCGGTAACATGTTACATTTTCGGCACAGTTTTAGCCCTCGATTTCTATATCTTAAAGTCTTCTCAAAGCAGCTTACATAAAGCCTTATGAATGTCTATGTCAGGTTACGTTCACTACATAGACTGAGACTGGAAGTGGGCCCTAGTGCATCAGGCATATCCATTGCCAAGAGGACTACAGTAGCCACAGTAAAGAAGAAAAGTCTCCTTCATGAATTTGAAGTCATTTGTATGCAACTAGAGACTTGCCATTTCAAACCAGATAAAATTCATACGCAACGGATACCCAGTGTATCGCCACTCAAACGCTGTCTTCCCCCTCACCACCCAAACACTGAAAGGTCTGCCAATGAAACACATTCACAAGGCTCTACCTAAGGTCTGCCAATGAAACACATTCACAAGGCTCTACCTAAGGTCTGCCAATGAAACACATTGACAAGGCTCTACCTAAGGTCTGCCAATGAAACACATTCACAAGGCTCTACCTAAGGTCTGCCAATGAAACACATTGACAAGGCTCTACCTAAGGTCTGCCAATGAAACACATTCACAAGGCTCTACCTAAGGTCTGCCAATGAAACACATTCACAAGGCTCTACCTAAGGTCTGCCAATGAAACACATTCACAAGGCTCTACCTAAGGTCTGCCAATGAAACACATTCACCTAAGGTCTGCTGAAACACATTCACAAGGCTCTAAGGTCTGCCAATGAAACACATTCACAAGGCTCTACCTAAGGTCTGCCAATGAAACACAAGGCTCTACAGGTCTGCCAATGAAACACATTCAAGGCTTGAAACACATTACCTAAGGTCTGCCAATGGCTCTACCTAAGGTCTGCCAATGAAACACATTCACAAGGCTCTACCTAAGGTCTGCCAATGAAACACATTCACAAGGCTCTACCTAAGGTCTGCCAATGAAACACATTCACAAGGCTCTACTACCTAAGGTCTGCCAATGAAACACATTCACAAGGCTCTACCTAAGGTCTGCCAATGAAACACATTCAGAAGGCTCTACCTAAGGTCTGTGGGGAAAATACGGGTCACAATCCAGTTTTATTTTCCCAGAGAGTCTGATTCATACTTATTGTCCAATCACAGCCACTCTTTGTTTGTCCGAGCTGACATTCCCAGAATGCCCACATGCCTCAGATGCATCCCTCTTCCTTGTTTCTTCAATTCTGTATCTGTTTACTTTCTAAAGGGCTTTTTCTGCCCTCTTTTGTCGGCCCCAACGCCCAGAACTCTGTAGGAGGGGACTGGCTGGTGCCAGTCCCTGCCACTGAGTACAGGGCATGGCACCATTACTATGGCAGGGCACCAGTACTGAGTACTGTGGCAGGGCACCAGTACTATGGCAGGTGACCAGTACTATGACAGGGCACCAGTACTATGGCAGGGCACCAGTACTATGACAGGGCACCAGTACTATGGCAAGGCACCAGTACTATGGCAGGTCACCAGTACTATGGCAAGTCACCAGTACTATGACAGGGCACCAGTACTATGGCAGGGCACCAGTACTGAGTACTATGGCAGGGTACCAGTACTATGGCAGGTCACCAGTACTGAGTACTATGGTACTATAAGGTGTATCTTTGTCCCTTGCACACTATGATTGAACCTAGTGTATCTAGCTAATATAAGCAAAGTTTCTCTAATAATGTCAGTATCAAGATTTGCCTCAATACAGGCATGTACATTTTAATACATGTTCTACTGCTCTCCCCTAGATAGACCCTTCTGCTCAGTTTGAGAGCATGTCCATCTCTATCTGTCTCTCTCCAATATGCTTCTGTCATGTCAGAGGCCATTTATTCTAGGACCCATAAAACACACCAGTTATGTCATCACTAATGGCTAACCCTTCCATCACCACCACCAAGCCTGCAATGACAAGCCTGGAGATGCTTATCACCGGACGGCCCTGTTGACCACGTTCTCCCCCCACTAACCCCCCAACCCACCCAGACTAAACCCAGAAACCCTAAAGACCTAAATCAACAGTAGGGCAGATAAACGCAGGCCTGTAGAAACCACCACAGCCTCCCTTCTTGAACACAAAACCCAATGGCCTGCCTGTCCATGTTAGAGAATGCATTAGGATTTCCTCCAGGAAAGGATGAGTATTCTGTTAGCTAATCCTGGTTCTGTGGTCTTAGCTGGCTAAGCCAGGCTCTAAGTCAGGGTAAGAGTTAGCATCGTGGGGCGTTCACAGAGGAAGAGGTTGATTCCGGGAGAAAGATTCACTGTCGGAATTCTTTGCTGGTAATTCTAATAACTTGTTATAATAGCAAGAGTATCACTGCAAATTGTTTACTTCAGCCAACATATGGTTGCACATGACACAAATAATAAGTCTAGCAATTAATTTAAGTGTTATTTATTTTATTTTTTTCCGACTTTTTTCCATTCTGGGACAGTTTTTTGTCACTATTCAGGCAGTATTTAGTAAGCGATTTGTAATGTTATAGCCTGCAGATTATGCTGTTTGTACAGCACACAAAGCCTCCCTATTAAATCTCAAACAGAATAGCCTATATCATGTCTTCCCCTGCCTGGCACTCCTCAGAGATACACTCTGCCTCTCATATCTGGTCTGGATGGGGCCCAAAATCCTGCGGCAAACCCAAATGTGTGTAACAAGATCTGGACCCCGAGACGCACGCCTGCCACAACAAATTGGCCTCATGTATAGAGGGAGAAAAGAAGAGAGAGTGGAGGAAGGGATGGAGAGGGGGAGGCTAGTGAAGATGTAAGCTAGCGGAGGGAGGTAATCTTAGAGCTGCTGTGGCCTGGAGGGGCCCTGCCCCCTGATGCTCCAGCGCTTGGCCCCGGCTCAAATCACAGCCCCTGTGAAGACAAACATCACGTCTGCTTCGATTAGCCTTGCTGCACAGCGCTCCTCTCCTGGTAGGCAGAGCAAAGAGTGGGGGAGCATGGCAGGCAGCAGAGCCTCTCTCTGTGTGTAGGGAGAGAGTGGAGCTCCCTTTCTGTTTTCTCTATTTCAAAGTGAATCTTTCTCAAACCTGTACTTAGATTCACTCACACATATACTTTGCAGTGGCGTGAGTTGAAGGTGTTTTCAAACAGTGTGGAATCAGGTGAGTATAGCTCCTAGTAATAATATAACTGTACTAGCTAAGTCAGTTATTTTCACAGGGGCTCTGTGTTTCATGGATCTGCCGTTAGGGGCCACAGGGGGATAGGGGGGTTACTGTACCCATTGAGGTTTGGGTGGTGTTGTTTATTTTACTGCATGTTTAGAACAGCTCCAAACCAAATTGGCCTTTCGGGGCAAATTTGGCTACCTTTTTTGGCATATCCCTAGTAGCGTGCTTTCAAACTGACACGTACACACACACACACACACACACACACACACACACACACACACACACACACACACACACACACACACACACACACACACACACACACACACACACACACACACACACACACACACACACACACACACACACACACACACACACACACACACACACAAATTACCTTTCTCTCTTTATTTCTTCTCCCTCTCTGTGTTTTCCTGTTTCTGTCTGGCAGCATGTGTGATTGTGAGGTGTATGTGTCCCAGGAAGGTGAAGCAGCGCTGCCTGCAAATGTACTGTTTCCCTGTAAATCACAGCTTTCTCTTGTCTGCCGTCCAACACACATCCACCTCCACCGTATAATGTTTTCATTTCCCTGGCCATGTTTTCTCTACAATAAAGGTGCAAATGAAATCGCTTGTCCACCTGCCAAAAGAATTACAACAGCATTGAGAAGTACCGTCTGGATGGCATTGATTTTTGTGTATTTCTTTCCCTCCATCCCTCTCTCTCTCTCTAGTTTTTATTTTACTTCAGACTTATTTATTTAATCATTATGTGGTGCTAATTGGCCTCAGCTTCCTGTTCCCTTCATTTCAGGGGGAAAAGAAAAGGGGGCTAGAAAAACCTCATTCAGAGTGGGACTGCATGTGGAGAAACGGACAGGGTGCACACAGACATGGTGCACACAGACAGGGTGCACACAGAGAGGGTCCACACAGACAGGGTGCACACAGAGAGGGTGCACACAGAGAGGGTGCACACAGACAGGGTGCACACAGACAGGGTGCACACAGAGAGGGTGCACACAGACAGGATGCACACAGACATGGTGCACACAGACAGGGTGCACACAGAGAGGGTCCACACAGACAGGGTGCACAAAGAGAGGGTGCACACAGAGAGGGTGCACACAGACAGGGTGCACACAGAGAGGGTGCACACAGACAGGATGCACACAGACATGGTGCACACAGACAGGGTGCACACAGACAGGGTGCACACAGACAGGGTGCACACAGAGAGGGTGCACACAGACAGGGTGCACACAGAGAGGGTGCACACAGACAGGGTGCATACAGAGAGGGTGCACACAGAGAGGGTGAACACAGAGAGGGTGCACACAGAGAGGGTGCACACAGAGAGGGTGCACACAGACAGGGTGCACACAGAGAGGGTGCACACAGACAGGGTACACACAGACAGGGTGCACACAGAGAGGGTGCACACAGAGAGGGTCCACACAGACAGGGTGCACACAGACAGGGTGCACACAGACAGGGTGCACACAGAGAGGGTGCACACAGACAGGGTGCACACAGAGAGGGTCCACACAGACATGGTGCACACAGTCAGGGTGCACACAGACAGGGTGCACACAGACAGGGTGCATACAGAGAGGGTGCACACAGAGAGGGTGCACACAGAGAGGGTCCACACAGACAGGGTGCACACAGACAGGGTCCACACAGACAGGGTGCACACAGACAGGGTGCACACAGGCAGGGTGCACACAGAGAGGGTGCACACAGAGAGGGTGCACACAGAGAGGGTCCACACAGACAGGATGCACACAGACAGGGTGCACACAGAGAGGGTGCACACAGAGAGGGTCCACACAGAGAGGGTGTACACAGAGAGGGTGCACCATGCCAAGGCTTCCCTCAGAACTGGTCAAAGGGGGTGCAAGCACACCTCATCGACTTTATGTCCATGAGGTGAATCCATTCATCCAATCATCCATTCATCCATTCATCCATTCAACCATCCATCTGTCCATTAATCCATCCATCAGTCCCACAATGTCACCCTTCATCCCCTCACAGCAGTAGTGTCACCAATCACTAACTGCTCTTCATTTGACCTAGATCATGCACCCTTTGCTCACAGATATGAGACACATCTCTGGATCTGGTTCCTATGAACCTCACCCTGATCTACAAATAAGGGAAATCCTGCCACAGGAAGTGTGTGCTATCATTTGAGTGCTTGCCTGCTGTCAGGTGATAAGAAAGCCTCTTCAGCGAAGTACACATCACATCTCCACCTCACTGAGCTGGGTCAGGTCAACTACCAAGCACAGGAAATTAGTAATACATTTGGATTTATTTGGTTTCAAAGACATACAACAATATGTACATACAACAATATGTGCAATGTTGACCCAGAGGATAGCACTTCAAAGTATTAATTAAAACACTTGTTTTCAAGTATAGAGCATATACATACATTTATATTGACATTCTAAAAAGTGGCACTGATCCCTAACATAGGAAAAAAGCTATATACAGTGGGCTACAAAATTACTTGCACCCCTGACTGGCAGTGCAATATAACAATATAATTATAGAGATAAACTCAAAATACCAACATGTGAGAAATACTGTACTTTATTAATGTTTTAATGGAACCCACCAAAATCATTTATTGATTTAATTAAAAATCAATGTCCTCCAAATCAAGGTTTCACAATGAATGGCACCCTTAAATATTACTGTAAATAACATCTATAAAAATTAAAACAAGAATTAAATTCCACTTATTTAAGTTTATCTAAGTCTTAATGAACTATATTGAGCCATTACATCACTTCCTGTTTCATTAGGGTATAAAAATGAGGTAATACGCATGCAATATCCCTTTGTCATCCAACACCATGAAGAAAACAAAAGAACTGGCAGTTCAAAAGAGACAGATGGTCGTAGACCATCATAAATATGGTAATGGCTACAAGAAGATGAACAAACAATTGAATATACCACTGAGCACTGTCAGGGCTATTATTATAAAATTTAAAAGATATGGAACAATTGAAAAACTCACGGGTAGAGGACGCAAATTAATTTTGCCCTGCAGGATAGGGAGGAGGATGGTGAGAGAAGCAACAAATCCCCCAAGAATCACTGTGAAATAATTGCAGGCTTTGGTGGCGTCTTGGGGTCACCAGGTTTCAAAAAGCACCATCAGATGCCACCTCCACAACCACAGGCTCTTTGGAAGGGTTGACAGAAGAAAGCCTTTTCTGACCCCAAGACACAGACGCAAACGCTTGGAGTTTACCAAACGTCATTTAATTATGACTGAAAGAAGGTGCTCTGGTCAGATGAGACCAAAATTGAATGTTTTGGTCAGATACAGCATCGGCATGTTTGGCGTCGAAACAGAGATGGATACAAGGAAAGGCACCTCGTACCCATGGTGAAATATGGTGGTGTGATGTTCTGGGGCTGTTTTAATTCCAGAGATCCAGGCACTGGTTAAGATTGACGGCATAATGAATTCCACCAAGTATCAGGCAATTTTGACTGACCATCTGGCTGCCTCTGCCAGAAGGCTGGGACTTGGCCGTAGGTGGACTTTCCAACAAAACAATGACCCAAAACATACCTCAAGATCCACACAGAAATGGTTCTGTGTCAACAAAATCAATGATCTGCCATGGCCATCTCAGTCGCCGGACCTCAATCCAATGGAAAACCTGTGGGCTGAGTTGAAGAGGGCAATTGATAAGCGCAAACCCAAGAATGTCATGTTTTGTCTTAGATTGTCTTGTCATTTTGCTTTTCCTTCTGTTCGTTTTCCCCCTGCTGGTCTTTTTAGGTTCGTTCCTTCCCCTGTTTTTCTAATCTCTCATTTATTATCTTGTCTTGTCCCTGCTTCCCTCTCTTCTCTCTATCGTTCCATTCCTGCTCCCAGCTGTTCCTATTCCCCTAATCAATCATTTAGTCTTCCCACACCTGTTCCCTATCTTTTCCCCTGATTAGAGTCCCTATTTCTTCCTTTGTTTTCCGTTTCTGCCCTGTCGGATCCTTGTCTATTGTTCACCGTGCTGTGTCTGTGTATCGCCCTGTCGTGTCGTGTTTCCCTCAGATGCTGCGTGGTGAGCAGGTGTCTGAGTCTGCTACGTTCAAGTGCCTTCCCGAGGCAACCTGCAGTTCAAGATCGAGTCTCCAGTCTGTTCTCGTCATTACGAGTGGAATTGTGCTTTATGATTGTATTTTTACTTTACTGGATTAAAGACTCTGTTTTCGCCAAGTCGCTTTTGGGTCCTCATTCACCTGCATAACAGAAGGATCCGACCAAGGAATGGACCCAGCGACTACAGACGCTCGTAACACTGCCGTCGAGATCCAAGGAGCCATGCTCGGCAGACACGAGCAGGAATTGTCTGCTGCTCGCCATGCCGTGGAGAACCTGGCCGCTCAGGTTTCCGATCTCTCTGGACAGTTCCAGAGTCTTCGTCTCGTGCCACCTGTTACTTCCTGGCCTGCCGAGCCTCCGGAACCTAGGGTTAATAACCCACCTTGCTACTCCGGGCAGCCCACTGAGTGCCGCTCCTTTCTCACCCAGTGTGATATTGTGTTCTCTCTCCAACCCAACACATACTCTAGAGAGAGAGCTCGGGTTGCTTACGTCATTTCACTCCTTACTGGCCGGGCTCGAGAGTGGGGCACAGCTATCTGGGAGGCAAGGGCTGATTGTTCTAACAATTACCAGAACTTTAAAGAGGAGATGATTCGGGTTTTTGACCGTTCAGTTTTTGGTAGGGAGGCTTCTAGGGCCCTGGCTTCCCTATGCCAAGGTGATCGATCCATAACGGATTACTCTATTGAGTTTCGCACTCTTGCTGCCTCTAGTGAGTGGAACGAGCCGGCGCTGCTCGCTCGTTTTCTGGAGGGACTCCACGCAGTGGTTAAAGATGAGATTCTCTCCCGGGAGGTTCCTTCAAGTGTGGACTCTTTGATTGCTCTCGCCATCCGCATAGAACGACGGGTAGATCTTCGTCACCAGGCTCGTGGAAGAGAGCTCGCGTCAACAGTGTTTCCCTGCTCCGCATCGCAACCATCTCCCTCCTCTGGCTCAGAGACTGAGCCCATGCAGCTGGGAGGTATTCGCATCTCGACTAAGGAGAGGGAACGGAGGATCACCAACCGCCTGTGCCTCTATTGCGGACTTGCTGGACATTTTGTTAATTCATGTCCAGTAAAAGCCAGAGCTCATCAGTAAGCGGAGGGCTACTGGTGAGCGCTACTACTCAGGTCTCTCCATCTAGATCCTGTACTACTTTGTCGGTCCATCTACGCTGGACTGGTTCGGGTGCTACATGCAGTGCCTTGATAGACTCTGGGGCTGAGGGTTGTTTCATGGACGAAGCATGGGCTCGGAAACATGACATTCCTTTCAGAGAGTTAGACAAGCCTACGCCCATGTTCGCCTTAGATGGTAGTCATCTTCCCAGTATCAGATTTGAGTACCGGGTTCTGCCGTTTGGTCTCGCCAATGCGCCAGCTGTTTTTCAGGCATTAGTTAATGATGTTCTGAGAGACATGCTGAACATCTTTGTTTTTGTCTATCTTGACGATATCCTGATTTTTTCACCGTCACTCGAGATTCATGTTCAGCACGTTCGACGTGTTCTACAGCGCCTTTTAGAGAATTGTCTCTACGTGAAGGCTGAGAAGTGCTCTTTTCATGTCTCCTCCGTTACTTTTCTCGGTTCCGTTATTTCCGCTGAAGGCATTCAGATGGATTCCGCTAAGGTCCAAGCTGTCAGTGATTGGCCCGTTCCAAGGTCACGTGTCGAGTTGCAGCGCTTTCTAGGTTTCGCTAATTTCTATCGGCGTTTCATTCGTAATTTCGGTCAAGTTGCTGCCCCTCTCACAGCTCTTACTTCTGTCAAGACGTGTTTTAAGTGGTCCGGTTCCGCCCAGGGAGCTTTTGATCTTCTAAAAGAACGTTTTACGTCCGCTCCTATCCTCGTTACTCCTGACGTCACTAGACAATTCATTGTCGAGGTTGACGCTTCAGAGGTAGGCGTGGGAGCCATTCTATCCCAGCGCTTCCAGTCTGACGATAAGGTTCATCCTTGCGCTTATTTTTCTCATCGCCTGTCGCCATCTGAACGCAACTATGATGTGGGTAACCGCGAACTGCTCGCCATCCGCTTAGCCCTAGGCGAATGGCGACAGTGGTTGGAGGGGGCGACCGTTCCTTTGTCGTTTGGACAGACCATAAGAACCTTGAGTACATCCGTTCTGCCAAACGACTTAATGCCCGTCAAGCTCGTTGGGCGTTGTTTTTCGCTCGTTTCGAGTTTGTGATTTCTTACCGTCCGGGTAGCAAGAACACCAAGCCCGATGCCTTATCCCGTCTTTTTAGTTCTTCTGTGGCTCCTACTGATCCCGAGGGGATTCTTCCTTATGGGCGTGTTGTCGGGTTGACAGTCTGGGGAATTGAAAGACAGGTTAAGCAAGCACTCACGCACACTGCGTCGCCGCGCGCTTGTCCTAGTAACCTTCTTTTCGTTCCTGTTTCCACTCGTCTGGCTGTTCTTCAGTGGGCTCACTCTGCTAAGTTAGCTGGTCATCCCGGTGTTCGAGGCACTCTTGCGTCTATTCGCCAGCGCTTTTGGTGGCCGACTCAGGAGCGTGACATGCGCCGTTTCGTGACTGCTTGTTCGGACTGCGCGCAGACTAAGTCAGGTAACTCTCCTCCTGCCGGTCGTCTCAGACCGCTCCCCATTCCTTCTCGACCATGGTCTCACATCGCCCTAGACTTCATTACCGGTCTGCCTTTGTCTGCGGGGAAGACTGTGATTCTTACGGTTGTCGATAGGTTCTCTAAGGCGGCACATTTCATTCCCTCGCTAAACTTCCTTCCGCTAAGGAGACGGCACAAATCATCATCGAGAATGTGTTCAGAATTCATGGCCTCCCGTTAGATGCCGTTTCAGACAGAGGCCCGCAATTCACGTCACAGTTTTGGAGGGAGTTCTGTCGTTTGATTGGTGCGTCCGTCAGTCTCTCTTCCGGGTTTCATCCCCAGTCTAACGGTCAAGCAGAGAGGGCCAATCAGACGATTGGTCGCATACTACGCAGCCTTTCTTTCAGAAACCCTGCGTCTTGGGCAGAACAGCTCCCCTGGGCAGAATACGCTCACAACTCGCTTCCTTCGTCTGCTACCGGGTTATCTCCGTTTCAGAGTAGTCTGGGTTACCAGCCTCCTCTGTTCTCATCCCAGCTTGCGGAGTCCAGCGTTCCCTCCGCTCAAGCGTTTGTCCAACATTGTGAGCGCACCTGGAGGAGGGTGAGGTCTGCACTTTGCCGTTACAGGGCACAGACTGTGAGAGCCGCCAATAAACGCAGGACTAAGAGTCCAAGGTATTGTTGCGGCCAGAGAATGTGGCTTTCCACTCGCAACCTTCCTCTTACGACAGCTTCTCGTAAGTTGACTCCGCGGTTCATTGGTCCGTTCCGTGTCTCCCAGGTCGTCAATCCTGTCGCTGTGCGACTGCTTCTTCCGCAACATCTTCGTCGCGTCCATCCTGTCTTCCATGTTTCCTGTGTCAAGCCCTTTCTTCGCACCCCGTTCGTCTTCCCTCCCCCCTCCCGTCCTTGTCGAGAGCGCACCTATTTACAAGGTACATAGGATCATGGTCATGCGTTCTCGGGGATGGGGTCACCAATACTTAGTGGATTGGGAGGGTTACGGTCCTGAGGAGAGGAGTTGGGTTCCGTCTCGGGACGTGCTGGACCGTTCACTTATTGATGATTTCCTCCGTTGCCGCCAGGATTCCTCCTCGAGTGCGCCAGGAGGCGCTCGGTGAGTGGGGGGTACTGTCATGTTTTGTCATTTATTATCTTGTCTTGTCATTTTGCTTTTCCTTCTGTTCGTTTTCCCCTGCTGGTCTTATTAGGTTCTTTCCCCTTTCTTTTCTCTCTCCCTTCCTCTCTCTCTTCTCTCTATCGTTCCATTCCTGCTCCCAGCTGTTCCTATTCCCCTAATCAATCATTTAGTCTTCCCACACCTGTTCCCTATCTTTTCCCCTGATTAGAGTCCCTATTTCTCCCCTTGTTTTCCGACATAATCAATCATTTAGTCTTCCCACACCTGTTCCCTATCTTTTCCCCTGATTTCTGCCGTCGGATCCTTGTCTATTGTTCACCGTGCTGTGTCTGTGTATCGCCCTGTCGTGTCGTGTTTCCCTCAGATGCTGCGTGGTGAGCAGGTGTCTGAGTCTGCTACGTTCAAGTGCCTTCCCGAGGCAACCTGCAGTTCAAGATCGAGTCTCCAGTCTGTTCTCGTCATTACGAGTGGAATTGTGCTTTATGATTGTATTTTTACTTTACTGGATTAAAGACTCTGTTTTCGCCAAGTCGCTTTTGGGTCCTCATTCACCTGCATAACAAGAATGTGAAGGATCTTGAAAGGATCTCCACCGAGGAATGGTCCAAAATCCTTAACCTTGTCAAACATTACCGGAAAAGACTCCATGCTGTTATCCTTACCAGAGGAGGTTGCACTAAGTACTAAATGAGGAGTGCCAATAATTATGAAACCTTGATTTTAGAGAAATTTACTTTGTAGAGGTGAGGTGACCAGCAGTCGGGGTCATAATGTTAGAGGACTTTGTAGAGCTGCTTTTGGTCACCTCAGATGACAATCAGGTTGACTTTGACTTTTGATCATTCTGGCACAATGCAGACGTGTTGTTGTAACAGACACAAACTATAAACTATAATAAATCAGTGATAGCTCAATGAAACCAAATGAGTCATTCCTTGTTCTTAATTCCTTAGTTTTGTGTCATTTATTTTACGTTTGTCTTTTCATGTTCCAGGGGTGAAGGGATATGTTTGGAAACAACTATAAAGTACCACTGTAGTCATTTGACTGTATCAAAGGCAAACTGTCAGTACATTCTATGAAGTAAAGGGATTTTAATGGAGGGATATCTTTGCCTAACCAATCTAGTTTTATTGTGCAAGTATTAAAGACTTTGATTGAGTTGGAGAAACAAATCATATTGTTTGGTGATAGTGGGCTTACACACGTGTACATACCCACATACACCTCAGCATCTGTACAAACGTGACATTCTCATCGACTGTCTCATACTGTTAGCATATTGTTAACCTGGTTGACACTAAACTACACACCATATGAAATCGCTATAGTACACATCACATCACAGTGGTGAAACACCCCACGTGTATCATTATACACTGTATATGGCTCAGTGTAACAGTGCCAGGGTGATTTGGGTTTGGATTACAGTGTTGCTCACCCTGTTGTTAACTTTTATTTTCCCGTCCATAAAGGCATCCCCCCCCCCCACACTGCCCCTCCCCCAAACCCTTTGGTCCCCCCCAGCCCTCCGGCCATGATCGGTCTAAACAGGATCAGAAGAACCATAGTTGGCTATGGATAAAAGAAACAACCCTTCCATTCAGGCGTGACACTGCAGTCTAAGGGCTCATAAAAAATACTTTTATATCATAAAGGTTAGTGTTCGTGTGGCCCTCACAAGTCAAGCAATGAACTTTCAATTATACTGTATACCGGCTGTCCAATTTGTGACACTCCTTTATTACGGAGATCCAGAGATATGGCTGTCCTCTGTCAAATGACCCCTTGCAAGTCAATGGCTCACTTGATTATCCCCATTTTGACACCATTGTAGCGATACTTGGACGCAATTTACTCAAAAAGTAGTTGGGAAGCCATCAAACCAAACATCTAATGTACATCTAAATTTGCTTAAAGATAATCAACAAAAATGTACAATGTGATTTTGAATTGAAATGAGTTAGGATTTGTATTTCTTAACATAACACACAGCAAAAGGTTTGAGGGGACTTCCACTGGGTTTTCATAGTGTTGAACATGCTACCATATATAGTCACACTGTCATGTTTTGGGTTACAAGGTTTTTGTCCACAAGGCAAATCTGCACTCTGTGTGGCTCCAAATGACTGTTTAACCTCAAAGTGGCTTCTTTCTCAGCCACAGAATGACTACCTGGTCAACTGAAACACTTCAGCTTTCTGTTATTCATCACAATAGCGATATTATCTTTACTGGAACGACAAAGCCAGCGCTTTGTAGCATAGTGGATATGCTCACCATCATCTACTAAAAGAGGTTTGCTGTCACATTCAGTATTCTCATTATGTCCTGAAGACACACACTGAGACAGTATCGTATCTGGAGTGGGTTTACAGAGTAGTGAAAGATAAATAGCCAAATTGACACATTGTGTATTATGACATTCAACCCACAATGCAAAGTACAGGTTTTTCAGCATTTTCATTCAGCCTCCCAAAAGACTGCATCCCTCCTTGAAGCAGTTTTTCCTCTTTCTCTCTCTCTCTCTTTCACGCACTCCCACACACACACACACACACACACACACGCACACACACACACACACACACACACACACACACACACACACACACACACACACACACACACACACACACACACACACACACACACACACACACACACACACACACACACACACACACCTTGATGGAGTTAATTAATCATTTGTGACTGTGAGCATGCCAACTGAGCTATATTACAGCCAAATGGGCCAGAGCACATCCCAAAAAAAACACCTCACACACAATGTGTGCTCATCTTCTAACTAACAGATACATGTGCATGAAGCATCCACAGACACTTAAACATTACACACACAAGCATGAGGAATTGCACACACACACACACACACACACACACACACACACACACACACACACACACACACACACACACACACACACACACACACACACACACACACACACACACACACAAAAGCTTTACCACACCACAGTGCCTTGCAAAAGTATTCATCCCCCTTTTCTCCCTTTGCGTTTTTCCTATTTTGTTGCATTACAACCTGTAATTTAAATGGATGTTTATTTGGATTTCATGTAGTGGACAATCACAAAATAGTCCAAATTGGTGAAGTGAAATGGAAAAAATAACTTGTTTCAAAATATTCTAAAAAACGAGTGGTGGTGCGTGGTGGTGCGTGCAATGAAGCCCCTAAATAAGATCTGGTGCAACCAATTACCTTCAGAAGTCACATAATTAGTTAAATAAAGTCCACCTGTGTGCAATCTAAGTGTCACATGATCTCAGTATATATATACCTGTTCTGAAAGACCCCAGAGTCTGCTACACCACTAAACAAGGGGCACCACCAAGCAAGCTAGAAGACCAAGGAGTGTCTGGTGCAAACCCAACACCTCTCATCACCACAAAAAATACCATCCCCACAGTGAAGCATGGTGGCAGCAGCGTCATGCTGTGGGATGTTTTTAATCGGCAGGGACTGGGAAACTAGTCAGAATTGAATAAATGATGGATGGCGCTAAATATAGGGATATTCTTGAGGGAAACCTGTTTCAGTCTTCCAGAGATTTGAGACTGGGATGGAGGTTCACCTTCCAGCAGGACAATGACCCTAAGCATAATGCTAAAGCAACACTTGAGTGCTTTAAGGGGAAACATTTAAATGTCTTGGAATGGCCTAGTCAAAGCCCAGAACTCAATCCAATTGATAATCTGTGGTATGACTTAAAGAGTTCTGTACACCAGCGGAACCCATCCAACTTGAAAGATCTGGAGCAGTTTTGCCTTGAAGAATGGGCAAAAATCCCAGTGGCTAGATGTGCCAAATGTATAGAGACATACCCCCAAGAGACTTGCAGCTGTGATTGCTGCAAAAGCTGGCTCTACAAAGTATTGACTTTGGAGGGGTGAATGGTTATGTATGCTCAAGTTATGTTTTTTTGTCTTATTTCATGCTTGTTTCACGATAAAAAATATTTTGCATATTTTGCATCTTCAAAGTGGTAGGCATGTAGTATAAATCAAATGATACAAACTCCCCCAAAATCTATTTAATTCCAGGTTGTAAGGCAACAAAATAGAAAAAATAACAAGGGGGTGAATACTTTTGCAAGCCACTATATTTGCTTTACAGTCACTTCATTGTGTGTGCACAGAGTAAAACATCTCCCAGAAAAGGAGCATTCAGGGTTTTCTGGCCTCCCTCTAATGTTCTGCTGGTTTTGTAATAATCCTGATCTTCTCTCACGAGGACAGATATCATCCATCTCCAGGCCATCAATCTCTCTGCTGTAAATTTTCTAAAGCACTTACGCAACTCTGAACTTGTCTCATTGTCTGCGTGAATTCTGGTCTAAGGTGCAGGTTCTTGCCACCAGCTGCAGAAGGCAAAGTGAAGTTGGCTGGGGCGAACAAGGCAGTGACTGTAAGATTAACCCTTAGCCTCCTCTGCAAACCTTCCCTGCTCTGCTTTGTACCCTTGGTGCACAGGTAGGTTATTAGTCTCTCCCCGGAGCGTTTCCAGAACATAAGGGGTTAACGAGGACACTTCCTGTGTTGGCAGCGGGCCCAGGTCAGGACATGCCTCTGCTCGGAGAGGTGCAGGCTGGGAAACATCTGTGTGGCAGTGTCATAAAGGACACACAGATGTACGTGCACACACACCCACACACACAGAAAGACACACAGATGTACGTGCACATACACACACACACACACACACAGAAAGACACACAGATGTACGTGCACACACACACACACACACACAGAAAGACACACAACCACACTGTACACTTCATTGCTTGTCTATTTGCCCATTAGAAGACGTGGAGATGGAGATGTGTAATTTGTCAGGCTACGTCAAGTCAAGGCCATCATGTTCCAAATGTAGTACAAACTGGCCTACTTCTGAATTATTACTGGATTATATGGTTTAAAGGGAAGACAGAACTGAAGACTGATGTCACATGTCAAACATAAAATGTCCTTAGGTGCTAGAACAAGTAGAACCTGTACACAGCTTTCTCCTTGGGTTGAATGAGACAGATTTGAAGACTTTTGATTCAGTCACTACGACACTACGACATAAGGACTGCATTCGTACAGGCCTATAGTACCATTATGTCAACACACTTTCAACTGAATTTTAGATTTAGAATTGAATCTTAAGCTCTCAATTGTATATTCTTCTATGTTGTTACTGTCTCTCAGTCAGGCCTATAATGAGTAAATGGATGTAACCCACAAAGAAGTGTGGCCCATTCACATACCCATAATGTCTATGTAGGTTGGTAACCCTGTTTTGGAGCGAAGCCACTGGTATATGACTAGAATTGAATGGTTAGCCCCTGTAAAAACTTTACTGCCCTTCGTCTGGTGAAGAGATTTCTTTTTCTTCATCTCTCCCTCTCTCTCTATCTCTCTCACACACACTCTCTCTCAATGTTGAATGATGTGTTGCATGGTGTGCTACAGGGACCCTTTGTTTATTTAAGGCCTGGGTTGCCAGACGCAGCGCGTGCGCCACACTAGACGCCTGCTGATAGGTCCGTGCCCCAGAGCGGTCGACTAAATGAAAATCACAACACTTCAAAACAGCAGGGGACAAAACATCTGTTGCACATAACCAGTGCTGTGGAGATGTGGAGAGAAACATACTGTACAGCACATAGGGGTGGTGTTGTATACAGAACAATAGAATCAGAGAAGAATAGAACAGGATTGATTCAGGCTCAATGATTTAGATTCAGAGGAACACATCGCTCTGTCTTTCTTTCCTCTCTGTCCTTGTGCTAAGGTGTTGACTGTGTTCAAAGTGGTTGTGATTACAGTGGAGAGGTTAGTCTGTAGAGACTGAGAGGAGGTAGGTACTAGGTAGTGCAGAGTGGTGCCTGTGGGGTAATGGCTGGGTGGGATGGATGTAGTTTACTGCCCCGTGCCCATGCCACTGTGCCCACTCATCTGCTGCAGGTGTGACTGACTCCCCTAGCTGTCTGAAAGCCCTTTCTTTGTGTACCTCCTCCCCCCATCGCTTTGTGACTCTTCCGGGAAGGGTGCTTTCTTTACCAGTAAAACATCTCTTCTAGGCATCACGCCCCTATCTCCCCGACTAACCCTATCCCCATCCCTGACACTCCTAACTGTGGAGAGTGTTTCTGGTCATTAGCTATGGCAACTGCAATCCTCTAAATCAATACTGTTTTCTCTGCTTTTTTCTGTCCTGCTACAGAACTTCAACTGGCAAAGATAGAACTCTTACACAAGACAAACAAACGTGTTATATTGAGTAATACTGAGGTGTGTCAATAAATTGTATCTTCAACCATTCTTATGTCATCACCCCACAGTATATCTATTTTTTCCAACAGTTTGCTAAGAGCTGGCAGCAAGCGGATAGGTCTGCTGTTAGAAACAGTAAAGGCCACTTTACCATTCTTGGGTAGCGGAATGACTTAGGCTTCCCTCCAGGCCTGAGGACAAAGACTTTCCTCTAGGCTCAGATGAAAGATATTACAGATAGGAGTGGCTATAGAGTCAGCTACCATCCTCAGTAGCTTTCCATCTAAGTTGTCAATGCCAGGAGGTTTATCATTATTGATCGATAACAATAATTGTCCCACCAGCTTTCTTCATGTGATTATTGTAAATTAAAAACAGTCTTCAAAGTCATTTGTAGATAAGAGCCATGGAAAAGAGTGTAATTGCAGCTCCAGCTGTCAGTAAAGGGAGAGTGTAGGCTACTAGATAGGGCATGTCATTCTGTGGGAGGACACTATGAAAAGATCCTCCAGTTCAAGTACCTAGAGGGTTAAACTTTGAAGACAAAGAAATAATAGCAATGTACTATTCAGTGTTTGCATTAGCTTTATTTCCTTTGTTTTGTCATTATTTAGTATGGTCAGGGCGTGAGTTGGGGTGGGCAGTCTATGTTTGTTTTTCTATGATTTGGGGACTTCTATGTTTCGGCCTAGTATGGTTCTCAATCAGAGGCAGGTGTCATAAGTTGTCTCTGATTGAGAATCATACTTAGGTAGCCTGGGTTGCACTGTTTGTTTGTGGGTGATTGTCTATGTTAGTTGCTTGTGTCAGCACAGTCCTTATGATAGCGTCACGGTCTTTATTTGTTTATTGTTTTTGTATTCAGTGTTCAGTTCTTTCTTTAATTAAACATTCATCATGAACACATACCACGCCGCATTTTGGTCCTCTGATCCTTCTCACCTCTCCTCTTCAGATGAAGAGGAGGAAGATTGTGACAGTATGTTTGAGAGCATGAGTGAAGGATGTTTTCTTGCGAAATTGGATTGGATTGGAAATGCTTAATGTGAGTCTGGAAGGAGAGTTTACATTCTAGCCAGACAGCTTGGTATTTGTAGTTGTCCACATATTCTGAGTCAGAACTGTCCAGAGTAGTGATGCTGGACAGGCAGGCAGGTGCGGCCAGCGATCGGTTGAAGAGCACGCACTGTGAAAACTAGATTGCTGCAAACATTCTAAAATGTGTTATCTACAGTGCTTGTTTTGTTGAAGTGTTTTGTCTTAATGGTACTGATCTGGTGAGCACCTTTGGAGCTCCGCCCAAGCAAGGGACTTGATTGGTTTGACGTGTTGCAAGGCGTCACTGATTTCCGACCCCTGTTTAGCTGATTTCTGCCATGAAACTTCCCCAGGCTTCCCTTTTTAGGGACGCCTGGTTAGTGACAAGGTCTATATGGAGTGGACAGGGCTGAATGGACACGGTGAGTTTTTCAGACAATATATAAGGGTGAGTGAGTTATTAACATGAAGTTGAACTAATGGCTGACTTAAAGTGACTCAAAAAGGTGCTATATTAAATAAAAAAATATCAATTTTATTCAAGTGATTGATTAATTGGCTGGTTATTGATTGCTTGTGTCAGTAAATTATAGCTGCAGAGGAAGTGTTGTGTGGTATTAGGTTTGCAGGAATGAACAGTGTGCCAGACATTGGGGTTGTGAGAGTGCACTATAGGGAACCCCAGGCCAACAGGATGTTGTCAGCCCAAGAGAATATGGATGATTTAATGGCATCAGATCAAGGCTCTGCATCTGTCCTCGTGCTCCTAGACCTTAGTGCTGCTTTTGATACCATCGATCACCACATTCTTTTGGAGAGATTGGAAACTCAAATTGGTCTACATGGACAAGTTCTGGCCTGGTTTAGATCTCATCTGTCGGGAAGATATCAGTTTGTCTCTGTGAATGGTTTGTTCAAATCAACTGTAAATTTCGGTGTTTCTCAAGGTTATGTTTTAGGACTACTATTGTTTTCACTACATATTTTACCTCTTGGGGATGTCATTCGAAAACATAATGTTAACTTTCACTGCTATGCAGATGACACACAGCTGTATATTTCAATGAAACATGGTGAAAACCTAAAATTGCCCTCGCTAGAAGCCTGTGTTTCAGATATAAGGAAGTGGATGGCTGCAAACGTTCTACTTTTAAACTAGGACAAAACAGAGATGCTTGTTCTAGGTTCCAAGAAACGGATCTTCTGTTGAATCTGACAATTAATATTGATGGTTGTACAGTCGTCTCAAATAAAACAGTGAAGGACCTCGGTGTTACTCTGGACATGGATCTCTCTTTTGACGAACATATCAAGACTGTTTCAAGGACAGCTTTTTTTCCATTTACGTAACATTGCAAACATCAGAAACTTTCTGTCCAAAAATGATGCAGAAAAATGTATCCATGCTTTTGTTACTTCTAGGTTAGACTACTGCAATGCTCTACTTTCCAGCTACCCGGATAAAGCACTACATAAACTTCAGTTAGTGCTAAATACAGCTGCTAGAATCCTGACTAGCACCAAAACATTTGATCATATTACTCCAGTGCTAGCCTCCCTACACTGTCTTCCTGTTAAGGCAAGGGCTGATTTCAAGGTTTTACTGCTAACTTACAAAGCATTACATGGGCTTGCTCCTACCTATCTTTCTGATTTGGTCCTGCCGTACACACCTACACGTACGCTACGATCACAAGACACAGGCCTCCTAATTGTCCCTAGAATTTCTAAGCAAACAGCTGGAGGCAGGGCTTTCTCCTATAGAGCTACATTTTTATGGAATGGTCTGCCTACCCATGTGAGAGATGCAGACTCTGTCTCAACCTTTAAGTCTTTACTGAAGACTCATCTCTTCAGTGGGTCATGTGTGTAGTCTGGCCCAGGAGTGTGAAGGTGAACGGAAAGGCTCTGAAGCAACGAACCGCCCTTGCTGTCTCTGCCTGGCCGGTTCCTCTCTCTCCACTGGGATTCTCTGCCTCTAACCCTATTACAGGGGCTGAGTCACTGGCTTACTGGTGCTCTTTCATGCAGTCCCTAGGAGGGGTGCGTCACTTGAGTGGGTTGAGTCACTGATGTGATCTTCCTGTCTGGGTTGGCTCCCCCCCCCTTTGGTTGTGCCGTGGTGTAGATCTTTGCGGGCTATACTCGGCCTTGTCTCAGGATGGTAAGTTGGTGGTTGAAGATATCCCTCTAGTGGTGTGGGGGCTGTGCTTTGGAAAAGTGGGTGGGGTTAGATCCTTCCTGTTTGGCCATGTCCGGAGGTATTATCTGATGTGGCCACAGTGTTTAGTTTGTGTCGGGGGGCTAGGGTCAGTTTGTAATATCTGGAGTACTTCTATCTTATTCGGTGTCCTGTGTGAATTTAAGTATGCTCTCTCTAATTCTCTCTTTCGCTCTTTCTCTCGGAGGAGCTGAGCCCTAGGACCATGCCTCAGGACTACCTGGCATGATGACGCCTTGCTGTCCCCAGTCCACCTGGCCGTGCTGCTGCTCCAGTTTCAACTGTTCTGCCTGTGGCTAACGAATCCTGACCTGTTCACCGGATGTACTACCTGTCCCAGACCTGCTTTTTTCAACTCTCTAGAGACAGCAGGAGTGGTAGAGATACTATTAATGATCGGCTATGAAAAGCCAACTGACATTTACTCCTGAGGTGCTGACTTTCTGCACCCTCGACAACTACTGTGATTATTATTATTTGACCATGCTGGTAATTTATGAAAATTTGAACATCTTGGCCATGTTCTGTTATAATCTCCACACGGCACAGCCAGAAGAGGACTGGCCACCCCTCATAGCCTGGTTCCTCTTTAGGTTTCTTCCTAGGTTTTTGCCTTTCTAGGGAGTGCTTCTACACCTGCATTGCTTGCTGTTTGGGGTTTTAGGCTGGGTTTTTGTACAGCACTTTGAGATATCAGCTGATGTACTAAGGGCTATATAAATACATTTGATTTGATGTGACATCAAATCCTGTCTTCCCCTCAATGCTTCACCGTATCAAATGCAGAAACACACACAAAATGATGTTTAAGTGGTTTCCTGCTCAGGAATGCACAGATGTGTTGTCTTTGTTTTCCTCACATCCTGTCCTCTGTCGTTTACTGTACTTCACCTGCTCTCTAGGCATTTTGTTACTTTCATTTCATGTAAACGTCTTTGCAAAAGCTCCCTTTGATGCAACCTTAGCTTGCTCTTTCAGAGAACATTGCAGACTGTGACCCTAATCGGTATTACACTGAAGGTTACATTGTTGCTGTCCATCTTGGCAAGGTTATGTTTGAAAATGAAGATTGGTTCTTAATTGACCTTCCTGTTTAAAATGAGGGATTGTGTGGATCAGGAGAACTGAATGGAAACTCAAACTCAAGTCTGCTCATGGTTTCTTCAGTTAATATTTCCATGTGAAGTCTTAGAAAACTAAAGGCAAGCATTTCACTCTAAAATAAACAATTGTCCATTCTGTATTTTCTGAAGTCCAGTATCCCTCTCTCTTCCCGCTACTTCTCTCACTCTAAGTCCAGTGTAAAGCATTAATGACAGAAGTACCCCACACAGCAGCAGCCAGCCAGCAGGATGATGCACTCCCCTCATCTCTCAGACCCTTTCTGCTTCTCCTCTCCTCCATCTATCTCTTCTCTCCTCTAATTGAGGAGTGTAATTTGATGGCACTCGTAACAGAGTTACAAAGCAATTAGCGTTGGGGTCCGTCAGTAAGAACTGCGCAGAGAGCCCACCTGTGGGCCACTTTTTAATTTGGTAGAGTGCTGAGTGGTTAGCGCAGGGGCACCAGCTTTGATATACTCAGTAGATGGTAAATCCTGTTAGCGATATCTCCGCAAACTACCCCCAGACCAATTCCCATCTAATCCCCTGGTTAGAGACACACCATGGTGGGCAACAAATGATTAGGGTGTCATCTGGCCCAGGATTTTTTTTTTACGGACTCCTTTACGTAAAAGTCGCTCTGGATAAGAGCGTCTGCTAAATGACTTAAATGTAAATGTAAATGTAAAAGAGGAGAGGAGTGGAGGAGAGAAGGATGGGTGTTTAATTAAAGAGGCTGATCTGTGCTGTTTGTTGAACTAATTGTCTGTGTCCCTGAGGAGGCACTTTCCTCAAGAAGCCTCTCCAAATTACACCTACGACGGTAAATCCTCACACGTTTCATGGTGGAAACCACTGCACTATCCAACAGTAGACATAATAATTCTACGCAATATGTTTATTTTAAAAACCTAACAGTAAAAAAAAAGAATATATTCTCTCCGAGGATATGTCCGTATCTTGGAGTCTATGGGTATTTGTTCTAATTAGTCCGATGTTCCCAATCCAGTCGGAAACCGGGGTGTTTCTCAGGGGAGTGTGTTCAACATGTAATCCTGAAGAGTGACACTTGACCCAGAACAACCTCTGATCCCTCATTAAAGCGGCCCCCAATGCCCCTCCAGGCCCCTCTCAGTTTCATGCCTGGCTGCCTGGGAGTGTAACCCAACCTGCTTCATGAAAATCCTTACAGCAAACGTATCATCACCCAGCGCCTACGTGTCACTCAGTAGCCAACGTGTCAGTGTACCCCTGGGGTTCCGTTTACAGGAGCTTTTAATCCACCTGATTTAAAAGGTAGTAAACTTAGGTTTTAATGCTGTTATATTCTAGTCCACTAGCGATGACTACACTACGCTCTCCCATCCACCAAGCAACCCACCCCCCACATCTCCCTAGGATCTCCCGAGTTTGTAGCTGCATGGACTCGCAGCGCCAGTGACATAGTCAATCACTTTAGTTATTACTGGAGGTCTCTCTGGAAGATTCTAAGGTATAGGTTCTAGCTTAGTATCCTGTGCTGTGATGGTGGCTCACCCAGACCCGGTGCCAGGATAAAGTGACTAAGGTAGCAGTTTAAATTGCTCATTTTAGGGCCTTCCTCTAACACCGCCTGGTATAAAGGTCCTGGATGGCAGGAAGCTTGGCCCCAGTGATGTACTGGGCCTTACGCACTACCCTCTGTAGTGCCTTGCGGTCAGAGGCCTAGCAGTTGCCATACCAGGCGGTGATGCAACTAGTCAGGATGCTCTCAATGGTGCAGCTGTATAACTTTTTGTGGATCTGAGGACCCATACCAAGTTTCTTCAGTCTCCTGGGGGGGAATAGGCATTGTCGTTCCCTCTTCACTACTGTCTTGGTGTGTTTCGACCAGGATAGTTTGTTGGTGATGTGGACACCAATGAACTTGAAGCTCTCAACCTGCTCTACTACAGCCCTGTCGATGAGATTGGTGGCGTGCTCAGTCCTTTTCTTATAGTCAACTATCATCTCCTTTGTCTTGACCACGTTGAGAGAGGGGTTGTTTTTCTAGAGCTGGTCATAGACTGTTCTCTCTGCTACCGCATGGCGCGTGGTACCAGAGCGCCAAGTCTAGGTCCAAAAGGCAGCTTCTACCGCAAGCCATAAGACTTCTGAGCAGTTAATCAGTTAACCTGTTTGTAGCCTCGTTATTGTTATTTTATTGGGTTTATTTAGTAAATATTTTCTGAACCAACTTTTTTTTACTACATTGTTGGTTAAGGGCTTGTCAGTAAGCATTTTATAGTAAGGTACCTGTTGTATTTGGCACCTGTGACAAATAACATTTGATTTGATTTGTATGAGCACAATGGACAGCGCCTTACAGCTAGGTCGTTTTGGTAATGCATATACTGTAGGCTGCAAGATCGATAGGGCAATTCACCTATTACAGACAGCCGTGCACATAGCTGTCTTACCAAAAGAATGCAAACTAAATGCTGAAAGTAATAGCCTAATTATTAATGTATGCAAATCAAAATACTGAATAGCAGTTTGGCTTAGAATACTGACAACTGCAAATGTGAAGGAATGGAACAGAACAAAACAGTGGTCCTGGTAGTAGGCCTAGTAAACAAAATATCAGTTTGATAAAGGCACGACACAATATATATCTAAACACTGTAAACAAAATATCAGTTTGATAAAGGCATGACACAATATATATCTAAACACTGTACACAAAATATCAGTTTGATAAAGGCATGACACAATATATATCTAAACACTGTACACAAAATATCAGTTTGATAAAGGCATGACACAATATATATCTAAACACTGTACACAAAATATCAGTTTGATAAAGGCATGACACAATATATATCTAAACACTGTACACAAAATATCAGTTTGATAAAGGCATGACACAATATATATCTAAACACTGTACACAAAATATCAGTTTGATAAAGGCATGACACAAGTGGGTGGGGTTATATCCTTCCTGTTTGGCCCTGTCCGGGGGTGTCCTCAGATGGGGCCACAGTGTCTCCTGACCCCTCCTGTCTCAGCCTCCAGTATTTATGCTGCAGTAGTTTATGTGTCGGGGGGCTAGGGTCAGTTTGTTTATCTGGAGTACTTCTCCTGTCCTATTCGGTGTCCTGTGTAAATCTAAGTGTGCGTTCTCTAATTCTCTCCTTCTCTCTTTCTTTCTCTCTCTCGGAGGACCTGAGCCCTAGGACCATGCCCCAGGACTACCTGACATGATGACTCCTTGCTGTCCCCAGTCCACCTGGCCATGCTGCTGCTCCAGTTTCAACTGGCCTGGGCCCTAGGACCATGTCCCAGGACTACCTGACATGAGGACTCCTTGCTGTCCCCAGTCCACCTGGCCATGCTCCTGCTCCAGTTTCAACTGTTCTGCCTTACTATTATTCAACCATGCTGGTCATTTATGAACATTTGAACATCTTGGCCACGTTCTGTTATAATCTCCACCCGGCACAGCCAGAAGAGGACTGGCCACCCCACATATGCTCTCTCTAATTCTCTCTTTCTTTCTCTCTCTCGGAGGACCTGAGCCCTAGGACCGTGCCCCAGGACTACCTGACATGATGGCTCCTTGCTGTCACCAGTCCACCTGACTGTGCTGCTGCTCCAGTTTCAACTGTTCTGCCTTATTATTATTTGACCATGCTGGTCATTTATGAACATTTGAACATCTTGGTCATGTTCTGTTATAATCTCTACCCGGCACAGCCAGAAGAGGACTGGCCACCCCACATAGCCCGGTTCCTCTCTAGGTTTCTTCCTAGGTTTTGGCCTTTCTAGGGAGTTTTTCCTAGCCACCGTGCTTTTACACCTGCATTGTTTGCTGTTTGGGGTTTTAGGCTGGGTTTCTGTACAGCACTTTGAGATATCAGCTGATGTACGAAGGGCTATATAAATAAATTTGATTTGATATATATCTAAACACTGTACACAAAATATCAGTTTGATAAAGGCACGACACAATATATATATCTAAACACTGTACACAAAATATCAGTTTGATAAAGGCACGACACAATATATATCTAAACACTGTACACAAAATATCAGTTTGATAAAGGCACGACACAATATATATCTAAACACTGTACACAAAATATCAGTTTGATAAAGGCACGACACAATATATATCTAAACACTGTACACAAAATATCAGTTTGATAAAGGCACGACACAATATATATCTAAACACTGTACACAAAATATCAGTTTGATAAAGGCACGACACAATATATATCTAAACACTGTACACAAAATATCAGTTTGATAAAGGCACGACACAATATATATCTAAACACTGTACACAAAATATCAGTTTGATAAAGGCACGACACAATATATATCTAAACACTGTACACAATATATCAGTTTGATAAAGGCACGACACAATATATATCTAAACACTGTACACAAAATATCAGTTTGATAAAGGCACGACACAATATATATCTAAACACTGTACACAAAATATCAGTTTGATAAAGGCACGACACTATATATATCTAAACACTGTAAACAAAATATCAGTTTGATAAAGGCACGACACAATATATATCTAAACACTGTACACAAAATATCAGTTTGATAAAGGCACGACACAATATATATCTAAACACTGTACACAAAATATCAGTTTGATAAAGGCACGACACAATATATATCTAAACACTGTACACAAAATATCAGTTTGATAAAGGCACGACACTATATATATCTAAACACTGTAAACAAAATATCAGTTTGATAAAGGCACGACACAATATATATCTAAACACTGTACACAAAATATCAGTTTGATAAAGGCACGACACAATATATATCTAAACACTGTACACAAAATATCAGTTTGATAAAGGCACGACACTATATATATCTAAACACTGTAAACAAAATATCAGTTTGATAAAGGCACGACACAATATATATCTAAACACTGTACACAAAATATCAGTTTTGACACAATATATATCTAAACACTGTACACAATATATCAGTTTGATAAAGGCACGACACAATATATATCTAAACACTGTACACAAAATATCAGTTTGATAAAGGCACGACACAATATATATCTAAACACTGTACACAAAATATCAGTTTGATAAAGGCACGACACAATATATATCTAAACACTGTACACAAAATATCAGTTTGATAAAGGCACGACACAATATATATCTAAACACTGTACACAAAATATCAGTTTGATAAAGGCACGACACAATATATATCTAAACACTGTACACAAAATATCAGTTTGATAAAGGCACGACACTATATATATCTAAACACTGTAAACAAAATATCAGTTTGATAAAGGCACGACACAATATATATCTAAACACTGTACACAAAATATCAGTTTGATAAAGGCACGACACAATATATATCTAAACACTGTACACAATATATATCTAAACACTGTACACAATATATATCTAAACACTGTACACAATATATATCTAAACACTGTACACAATATATATCTAAACACTGTACACAATATATATCTAAACACTGTACACAATATATATCTAAACACTGTACACAATATATATCTAAACACTGTACTAAACACTGTACACAATATATATCTAAACACTGTACACAAAATATCAGTTTGATAAAGGCACGACACAATATATATCTAAACACTGTACACAATATATATCTAAACACTGTACACAATATATATCTAAACACTGTACACAATATATATCTAAACACTGTACACAATATATATCTAAACACTGTACACAATATATATCTAAACACTGTACACAAAAGGAGAATGAAGATCCAAATAACGAAACATAGCCTACTACAGTTAGATGCAGCCTGGCACAGCCGTCTGCCCAAATAAATAGGCCTATATAGGCCCGCTTCAAACATGGAAAGACATTTTGGCTCGCTCACGAGTTCAGCAACACATTGTGATATGGCACAAAAAAACTTATGTGAATCCAATTTGACTCACAAAATTAATTAAGCCTTTGCCAGCCTACCATAAACACATTTCCAATACTTACAGAAAACCAGAATAGAAAACCAGAATAGAATGTACCTATTTCTATGATGATACATATGTAGCTACACCCAGGGGCGTCATTTGGGTTCTTGCATTGGAATTATTTTGAATCTCGCCGCGCTCTATCAGCACAATGGACAGCAAGATTTTTTTTTTTAAATAAGCAGCTAGATTGTTTCAATCTTACCTTTTCTAAAGAGTTGCAGCTTTCTTGATACTCTGTGGAACTTCCTGAGTAATCGATCATTCCAATTATCCCCTAAATCTTCATGTAAGATCCTCCAAAAAATCTAAGTTGGATTTATTGAGCTTCCCTCGGGTGTAGCATGCTTCTTCTTTGCTGACAAAACACGTTTGTCAAAGTGGAAAATTAGTTCTCCCATGTAGCTATGGATGCCCCAAAAGTCTGTCTATGTTTCAGTGCAGTAAGCACGGTCGGCATAGCAGAGAGAAGCCCAGAGAATGGGGTCCATTTTTTTCCATCTAAAAAGTAATGGCTCTCTGGGTCAAGGGCACATAGTGCCTCCACCAGTTGGCTGTTGCGTTAGCTGAATCATTCTGACATTTCACCAAAAACAGCATCCAATGTGCTGAAGAACAGTCTTTTCTCCCCTGTCTTGCTGGCCTGCTGTACTGTCCACCACATATTGCTGGGGATTTGTACTTACATAACATCGTTGTTTGCTCTGGTGGTGCGTCAGTGCCACTGGCACTGCACTGTGCCCAAATGGCTTCCAACTCACTGTCGCACCTCAGCTTCTCGACACACTCCAATGCACTGTGGACCACTTTGACTCCAGTGTAAAGATCTGTTGCTTTCGCCTGAACTAATTTGTTTGGAGGATGGAAACGTTTGGAGGATGGAAATGACACATAAAACGTAAAAGCCATACATGCACATGAATAAAATCATCCAGGATAACACACAAAGTCTGGGACTTATTTCCATTTGGCTCCTCTTGAGACAAGATGGCTAAACAAGATCAAACACAGTATGGCAGTGAAATAATAAAACAAAAACAGAGAAGAAGAACATCTATCTCATAATTTCTGTGTTTTAGGAATGCATGTGTTTTCCCCTGATTTTGATGGAAACCAAAGGAGTCATACCTAACTGCCCAGTGGCTTTCCATAGCCCCACTACACAAACTATGGTGCACTCTGTCTATTGTGCTGACACAGCGCAGCAGAGATACAGATTTCTAACCCAAACCCTAAAACTGAGGGGCTAAAGTCTGAGCTGAGGGGGCTAAGCCCCCTTTAGCCCTCTTGTGGAGCCGGGCCGGACTTGCCCTTCAGTGTCCCCCCATCCCGTTACGAGGGGTGTTCCTTGGCGGTCCCCTCGCTCTGCCTCAGATTGGCGCGAAGTGACAAACTGCAGCCAGGGGTAATGGAGCCCATCATCCAATGGCTGAGTAATATAAATAAATGATGGATAATGAGGAAGGATAGACCGCTTTATCTGAGAGGACAGATCACAAAGGGCTCTCACCCCCTCCCATCCTCCCAGCGGTAAATCTAGGGGAGGTGGAGGCGGTGGTGGAAGTGGGGGAATACCAGAACTCACACATGAGAAAGCACACTCAAACTTGTACATATACAACCTCTTCAACCTCTGTTCTCTGATATTGGAACTTATCAAGTTGCTGCATTAGAAGGAACATGATGAAATTGGTCTTCACCACAATTTTGTTTGTAACAAACCCAAACACAGAAACAGTAACAAAGATATAGTTCCTCATACTTCAACAACAAATGCATAACTGTCATATGACTGTGCTTTTAAACCTGAAGTGAAGAACAAAATTATTCTGTTTGTTTCTGAGACCAGTCAGTGAACTAATGAAACAAAACCGGGGGATAGATTTACTTGGCCGAACCATCAGGGGAAATGTAATTTGATGATCCCCCAGAGATGGTGTCTGATGATGGATGACCAGGGTGTCCATCCAAATACTTACACAGAATGAGCCAGCATCCCGCTGTCCTTTCACTTTGCATCTCTGGCAGAGAAGTCACTGTCTTTGGCTGGCCTCTTATTCTGGATCCGCGCCCAACCCAAGCACAAATCCCCATTGGCTCACACAAACTTGTCGCTAGGCAGTTTAAGAGAGTGAAGTTTCTCTAACCTCCCCCAACTTCCCACAAGCCCCACCTCTGGCCTCTGCTTAATCAAACAAGAGAAAAAAACACATTGGAGCTATCCCACATCACTGGGCAATGACAGCGGGAAGACAGATGGGATTGTCCTAGTGTGAATGTGCCAGAAAACAGAGCAGACGTATACATGTATCTGAATTCCCCCTACATGTCACTATTCTTTGTCCTCTTGACATCTTTGCTTGTGTCCACAGCCAAATATACTGGCCAGTATTTACAGTGCATTGTCTCTTAGTGCGTTGTCTCTGAGTGGATGGCCAGTTACTGCATTAATCAGCACAACACAAGTAGCTCCGATGTTGAAACTCTTAGATATTTCACTATCGATAAAACCCAGGGCTTGTGAACTGTGTGAATAGTAAATCTGTTCCACTCAAAGTCCTTCCTCCTCCTTCTCACTCACAGCCTCCTTTCTCTCATGTCCCCATATTATATCTGCTGTCCCATTCCTGATTCTTGGTCCCTAGTTCCTGAGACCTAGCTATATGTGTCTGTTTGTGTGTCTGTAAGGATGTGTGACTCTACCTGGTACCGTCACAGTGTTTCCAGGCCGTGCTAATGCCTTTAGCATCCAACTCCAGCCAGACTGGGACACAACAGGAAACACACTGCTCAGCTGTCACCAAACACTGCCTCTGGTGGCCAGGCAGGTCTTGCCAGAACGAAAATAAGAAAAAAGACAACGCTTTAATTTATGCTGCCATTATTTGTCATGATCCCAGAGAGCGTTGGGCTAGGAGGGATGGGGAACATGGGGGATGTTGAGGAGGAGAGTGTTTCAAAATCAGTGAGGCAAAACCATTCCAGATACAGAGCGACCGAGGGGTGCTATCAGGTTCTATCCCCGGCTCTCTGTTTAGGAATGGGAACGGTGCAGTCGCAGTCTCGCAGATGGTGAACAAATGTTCTTTTGAGGCGGCGTTGCACAAGACTTGGTTCTCAAGAGAGCCCCAGCAACGGGCTGGCCTGCTGCAGATGGCCGGGACAACAAGAGACAAGCAAACAGTGACAAGACATGGCTGCTGATAGCAGTGCATGATGCAACTGGGTGGGAGGCAAATGATCGTACGCATCCAGCCATCTTCTTCAATAGGTTTTGCCTTTCGTTTTGTCAGTGACTGTGCATTACCAAATCACTTTACATATTGATCACTATGCAGTGAAACTCTTCAGACTTGGCCCACTTCATAATCTTCAGCCTCTGTACTCGTCATTTCATCATCACTTGAAATTCCATTTAGTCTTCTGTTGTTGTCAGCATAATTGCTTGTTTCTAACAGCACTTATTTCCATGACAAGGCCGCAATACAGACTGGAAAAGACACCGTTGATGTCAGAATCACACTAAAGCCCACCTTCAGTAAGGTTATTGTATCTTGTTACAGTAATTGTGAGTAAAGAGCACTGAGTCTTTTGTGTCAGAGCAGCTTGCACCGTTTTCAGAAGGAAGTCATGAAAACAAAACAAAAATTTGAGTAGAACAAATTTGATTTCCATTACATCTGGGATATTTCAACTCATGCTGAATTACAACACAGGTTTCCCTCACAAAATGGTGGTGCAGACTATTAACACATAATTAAGTAATGTGAAAATAGAAGCATATGACCAGTGTTCACCCTCAATACTCTTTTAGTTTTATGTGCCTGAAAGAAACTGCGAAGATGTATGGAATACGCCTGGAAATTGTCATGCATAGAGTGGAGTGAATGTACATGAGTAGACAAGAGAGGTTTCTTGTCACACAACTGCTGGCTGCCCGTTCTTAAGAAGACGGGCCAGATGACTTCACATAACATTATTTCTATGGTGATTATCATCACTTAGCACTGCAGACTTGTAATCACAAGTTGTCACTTTCATTAACATTTTACTGCAGTGGGCTAAATCAGCATCACACAGGGTGATTCTTTGGTAGTCTTAAACAAATCTACTTTGAAACAAAAGTATATACCTGACACATGTTTATGTGCGTAATAAAAATAAGACACCTGTACTGTCAAATGTATTATATTTTGAGTTTGCATCCAAATATTACACTTCACAGAAGACTGAAATATAACAACACTTGTTGACATAGAAACACCGGATTTTCGCCTGTTTTAAAAAAAAAAATCTTTATTAATTATGAAATTATACCACCTATGTGGCCAAAGATGGTGCTTTTGGTCATTGACTGCAGAAAAGGGCTACTAACTTTGTGGGTAGAGTATTGATTTGGAACAGGCATGCTTTCTCTCTGTGAACTGCTGTGTATGGTATGTCATCTCTTAGGGTCCAAATCAAATTGAGCCTGTCGCATGTTACATGGAGCAGAGGAGAGAAATTCATCGTCATAATTGTGGGATTGCGAGAGAGAAGAGTTTCACACATCAAATGGCCTCCAATTCACCCTGAACAACAAGCTCATGGTACCTATAACTGTCTCCCCTCCTCTCTTTCACCCCCTATTATAATGACTACTCCATTAACGTGAGAAGTGAGACTACCGAGAACTCTTACTATTCATTGAGTTAACTTTAATAATAAGATTGGACCAGGAGCTCTGGGCGATGGAGGGTAGCCGAGAGGAGAAGGCCCAGAGAGGTTTCCCTTGTCTGGGAACAGTTGTGTCCATTGTCTGGGGTGAGTAGGTGTTTTGCCTGGATTGGCTGGTCCCGGTTCTGTAATTGCGGCTTGGAATGTGAGCCCAGTTAGGGGACATTTTCTGACTACTGGCTGTCATTGTTCCAGGGAGCCTCAGAGCTGGATCTCACTCTGGAGTCATGGCCGGCAATTTGCATGATGTATTTTTATTAGTTAATTGAGGCCCCTCGGGCTCCATGGGAAGAGTTAGGAGACACTGAGGATCATTTGATTGACTGGTTATCTGACTGGTACAGAGAGTACAAGACAACAGCCATGTGATGCGACATCCGCCATGACAATCCTGCACATGTTCATGGGTGATTGTGTATGTGAATGTATGGTCATGGACATAGTAGGGTATACAGTTCTGATTTCAAACTTAAACCTTCCTCAGTGTATGAATGCCTGTTGAGATCTACAGGACATGCAAGGGGTACCAATATGTGCTTTGATTTGCATGGCATTTGCATGAGACAGAGAAAGAGAACAAACGAGTAGGATGAAATGTCCATTCTGTGATTTGGGAAGGGTGGCAGTTTAATCAACTGTCTAGACTTTCAGACATACTGCCATGAGGCTGAAAGCTTGCTTAGTAGCTGTCTACCCCTCTCTTTCTCACTGACCTCCCATGCAGAACTTCTCCTCTCAAGATTCACATACCATCTACATATACAGCTCACATCGTGACATTATTTCGTAGTCTCATGTTTCATCTCGGAGTGTGCTAGTGTGTAAGTGTGTGTGTGAGTGCATGCGTTTGTGTGAAGCTGGCCTCTTTTCTCTGTAAAGGTGCAAAGCCACTAGTAGTTGACCAGTCACAGCTGGTACTGATTAGAATCTCCAATCCACACCGCCTGTGTGAGGAGTCAATAACAGAAATCAAGGAAAGGTTCTTAGAAGTGTTGTGTGTGTGTGTGTGTGTGTGTGTGTGTGTGTGTGTGTGTGTGTGTGTGTGTGTGTGTGTGTGTGTGTGTGTGTGTGTGTGTGTGTGTGTGTGTGTGTGTGTGTGTGTGTGTGTGTGTGTGTGTGTGTGTGTGTGTGTGTGTGTGTGTGTGTGTGTGCGTGCGTGTGCGTGTGACAGGCCAATGGAGGACATTCATTCTGGTGATCTTATCTCACTAAATAATCATTATCTCCGAACCAATCTTACATGTAGGCCATCACATCCTACAGATCAAGATTTTACCTTACAACAGGACAATGGCTTTTCATTTAGACATTCATTTCCTTTAAAAATGTTCATTATCTAGTGTAAATGAGTGTGCATCGTTCTCTTGTGTCCACAGCTAGCTCAAATGACACACATTTTCTTCTGCTAAACATACACTGAGTGTAGAAAACATTAGGAACACGGGGCATAAGGTGTTGAAAGCGTTCCACAGGGATGCTTGCCCATGTTGACTCCAATGCTTCCCACAGTTGTGTCAAGTTGGCTGGATGTCCTTTGGGTGGTGGACCATCCTTGATACAACACGGGAAACAGTTGAGCGTGAAAAACCCAGCAGTGTTGCAGTTCTTTACAAACTCAAACCGGTGCTCTTGGCACCTACCCCGTTCAAAGGCACTTCAATGTTTTGTCTTCACCATCTAAATGGCACACATACACAATCCATGTCTCAATTTCCTTCCTTAACCTGTCTTCTCCCCTTCATCTATACTGATTGAAGTGGATTTAACAGGTGACATCAATAAGGGGTCTTAGCTTTCTCCTAGATTCACCTGGTCAGTCTATATCATGGAAAGAGCAGGTGTTCCTAATGTTTTGTGCACTCAGTGTATATCTCTTGGATTATTGTTCAGCTGCATGTCACGTACTAAACATTATCTCAAGACTTTGCTCTGCAGACAGTGATTTGCACCTCTCTCTCTTTATCTCTCTCGGTCCCACACCCACGTGAGCATGTACACAGGTACACAACCACACAGACATGTACACACACACACACACACACACACACACACACACACACACACACACACACACACACACACACACACACACACACACACACACACACACACACACACACACACACACACACACACACACACACACACACACACACACACACACACACACACACACACACACACACACACACACACACACAGGGAGACTCATTGTTCCACAGGAAATTCTCTACCCACACAGACAGCAGGCTTGTCTACTCCAGACTTAACCTTATAATAGAGGCCCTACCATTGGTTCAGCTATAGTGGTAGGTCCTGATTTCATTAAGAAGATATACAGTTGAAGTCGGAAGTTTACATACACCTTTGCCAAATACATTAAACTCAGTTTTTCACAATTCCTGACATTTAAATCCTCATAAAAATTTTGTCTTAGGTCAGTTAGGATCACCACTTCATTTTAAGAATGTGAAATGTCAGAAAAATAGCAGAGAATGATTTATTTCAGCTTTTATTTATTTCATCACATTCCCAGTGGGCCAGAAGTTTTCATACATTCAATTAGTATTTGGTAGCATTGCCTTTAAATTGTTTAACTTGGATCAAAAGTTTCAGGTAGCCTTCCTCAAGCTTCCCACAGTAAGTTGAGCGAATTTTGGCCCATTCCTCCTGATAGAGGTCGTGTAACTGAGTCAGGTTTGTAGGCCTCCTTGCTCGCACAAGCTTTTTCGGATCTGCCCAGATATGTTCTATAGGATTGAGGTCAGGGCTTTGTGATGGCCACTGCAATATCTTGACTTTGTTGTCCTTAAGCCATTTTACCACAACTTTGGAAGTAAGCTTGGGGTAATTGTCCATTTGGAAGATTCATTTGCGAACAAGCTTTAACTTCCTGACTGATGTCTTGAGATGTTGCTTCAATATATCCACATATTTTCCACCCTCATGATGCCATCTATTTTGTGAAGTGCACCAGTCCCCCCTGCAGCAAAACACCCCCACAACATGATGCTGCCACCCCCGCGCTTCATGGTTGGGATGGTGTTCTTTGGCTTGCAAGCATCCCCCCTTTTTTCCTCCAAACACACCAATGCTCATTATTGCCAAACAGTTCTATTTTTGTTTCATCAGACCAGAGGAGAATTATCCAAAAAGTACGATCTTTGTCCCCATGTGCTGTTGCAAACCGCAGTCTGCCTTTTTTATGGCGGTTTTGGAGCAGTGGCTTCTTCCTTGCTGAGCGGCCTTTCAGGTTATGTCGATATAGGACTTGTTTTACTGTGGATATACTGTAGATACTTTTGTACCTGTTTCCTCCAACACCTTCACAAGGTCCTTTGCTGATGTTCTGCGATTGATTTGCACTTTTCGCACCAAAGTACATTCCTCTCTAGGAGACAGAACGCATCTCCTTCCTGAGCGGTATGACGGCTGCATGGTCCCATGGTGTTTACACTTGCATGCTATTGTTTGTACAGATGAACGTCGTACCTTCAGGCGTTTGGAAATTGCTCCCAAGGATGAAACAGACTTGTGTAGGTCTAATTTTCTTTTTCATAATTTTCTTTAATTTTTCAAGGCACAGTCAACTTAGTGTATGCAAACTTCTGACCCCCTGGAATTGTGATACAGTGAATTACAAGTAAAATAATCTGTCTGTAAACAATTGTTGAAATAATTACTTGTGTCATAAACAAAGCTGATGTCCTAACCAACTTGCCAAAACTATAGTTTGTTTAACAATAAATTTGTGGAGTGGTTGAAAAACTAGTTTTAATGACTCCAACCTAAGTGTATGTAAGCTTCCAACTTCAACTGTACCTTGACAATAGTCATTGGCCTGGGAGAGGGAGAGAGAGTGAGTGAGAGAGAGAGAGAGAGAGAGAGAGAGAGAGAGAGAGAGAGAGAGAGAGAGAGAGAGAGAGAGAGAGAGAGAGAGAGAGAGAGACCTGATATACAGAGAAAGATTCAGTGGCCTGGGAGAGAGAGAGAGAGAGAGAGAGAGAGAGAGAGAGAGAGAGAGAGAGAGAGAGAGAGAGAGAGAGAGAGAGAGAGAGAGAGAGAGAGAGAGAGAGAGAGAGAGAGAGAGAGAGACCTGATATACAGAGAAAGATTCAGTGGCCTGGGAGAGAGAGAGAGTGAGAGAGTGAGAGAGAGGGAAAGAGAGGGAGACCTTATATACAGATATACATTTAGTGGAGTTTTCCTGTCTTTCTGCCTTTAAATGACAATTAGTCAGTACTAGAGTCCTGAATTGGCCTCTCTACCCTAGAAGTCTTTGGTCTTCAACACTTTGAGGAGGCCAGAGGGCGAGCTGCTGCTTTCTCTGCTTCTTGTAAAGACTGAAACAAACACACACACACGGAGACAGACACATGCACACACACACTCACACACATACATTGGAAGGGAGGCATGAGACTCCCAGTAATGGATGGTACAAGTGTTAAAATGTTTCGATGTGGGAATTTCCGATGCCAGTGATGTATTCAGCAACGGACCATGGTAGTCCCTTCTTAACTACATGTGTCCAGGGGAAGGGTTTTTTATCGTCCAAGCCCAGCACCTGCCCTGTAAATACTGTCTTCCCTTCATGTAACCCTACCCCTCAATTACATCATCCACCCGTCAACTCATCCACCTCCCTGCAGAGACAGTAAGGACACATGTATGTTGTCATCCGACAGTGTGAAACATGGAGCACTGCAGGTGGCTTGGTTTTTTTGTGGTCAAGATTCAATCATACTGTCCATTGGATATGAGATGGTAGGTCAAATGATAGTACTGTCCTGTCTTCAGATTAATAGTCTAGAAGTGACTCTACATTGTCAACTCTGCCTTCTGATGTGTTTTAGTCTACAAACAGGGCTAAATTCAAAAAAGAATTCCCCTTTGAATAATGAACCTTACTTGGTCCAAACTGTCAGAAGCAATGGTTCATTGATCCCAGGGTTTCTAATCTCACTGTGGACGCTTATTTCACATATAAAACCATCTACAAAATGTCTCTATCTTTATTTCTGTTATAAAAGCCGAGCAGGGGCCTGAGTACCATCCCTATATTCTGCCATGTCTACTGAATGTCTCCCCACCACCCTACTCATTTCATTAGGAACCAGCCACCAGACACTTCAGAGAAACATTCAATTACACTCCGACTGTAATTAAATGTCCCTCAAATGAGTTCATTTAAATCATCTTCTTCATTTGGGCTTCACACAGGATTGCTTGGCTCTGAATAGGGCTCTCAAATGAACATTAAGCCCTCACCCACTGGGAGTGTTTCAAGGGGCTATGTTCACAACCGCAGTCAGACGACATTTTCTCAAGCTAAGCAAGCTAACAATGGATGGTGGTTCAGTAGGGATACACACACACACACACACACACACACACACACACACACACACACACACACACACACACACACACACACACACACACACACACACACACACACACACACACACACACACACACACACACACACACACACACACACACACACACACACACACATGGACAGACACGAACACACACACACACACAAACACACACACACACGGGTGAATTACAGCTCACACAATGACATTAGGTTCTATATCGGTTAATTTGGTAGCCTTTGTATTTTCAACGTAGCGATTAGTCCGCTAGCAAAGGAGACGTCGTGTGACATTAGCTTAGATTATGTCTGACTTAACACTCATAATGGGACGGATCTGTTAGGTGCCAACATCCATCTCCTCACGTCCCCATGTAGGCACCAGACACAGGTCTAGGTTTACCATTTAAAGGTTTGCAATACAAAGCAATAAAAGACTAAAATGTCACCTCAGATCCCATGATTAGTAAAGGTTGAGATTAGGGACAGTGAATGACTAATAGGCTCTAATAGACACACATGACTAAATAACACAGTGGAGGAGCTTTAGTTGGCCTCCTCAGGAACGGTCTCTCTTTCTCTATACAACATGTCATGTTTACAAGGACCACAATGCCCACAGGGAGCAGAATACAACACAACACACAGTAAACACAAGAAACAGGAGTTACAGAAGTAAATAAAGTAATATGTAGATACTGTATCAAAGTACAGATCCCGGACGAGCCCCCAACTATGTTACGATGACGAAAGCATGAGTCTAGCAGCCTGACTCCTATTCAACACATACAGTATAGGGCAATAAACAACTTCTCTCTCTGTTCCACTCTGTTAAAAGGGTTCACCTCCCACCACACTGGCACAGCCCAGCACAGTCCAACATAATGAATGTGATAATTATTTGTGGGTGAAATAACTGTCAATCATGTAATGACCCCCTAGTTATTTTTAAAAGGGGATTCATCAATATTCTCCTGGGGTACATGAAGAAAGGTCAGAAAATCTCTCATTAGGATAGGAGAATGAGTGTGTGTGTGTGTGTGTGTGTGCCTGTGTATGACGATATCTGAGAGTACACTGTATCTCGCCACCAAAGGCAAATGCCAAGGGAACCACTAAAGGGAGGTTCTCTGAATGAAGGAATAGGGACAATCCATGTATTATATTTTCTTACACAATCCAGGTAATGCCACCTCTGCTTGCCTGGCTCTTACAATCAGGTATACCTCACTTCAGAAATGTTCATTTTACACAATCTCTCTCTCGCTCTTTCTCTCTCTCCATAAAAGCCTTTATAGGCTAGAGATTATCTATCGGATTCCAGAGTTGCACATTACTGACGTTAGGGGATGCCTATGTTGCAATCACGTCAGGATAAGTGTGTACTTCCCATAGTCAGCGTTGGGCAGCCCAACCCCAGTCTGTCCATGGTTGTTATCAGCCTGGGTCTCATACAGGTGGAAACAGACAGTCAGTTCTGCTGTCAATACTTCAATGGAATCCATGGTCTGTATTGGCCTGTTAGTCAAACACATATATTGTTCAATGTGACAAGATGATATCATTCTGTTTTTTGGAAAATATTCCAAAGGTTAATCAACTCTAGCTCTCATTTCAATACAACATGCAATAACTTAAGGGACTCTTTCAAGAGGACCACTCTGATATGGCACAATGATCTCCTGAAATGATCTCACAAGGATATTCCTTACAGTTGTCATTGATGAGATAAGAGGCCATGAAGTCACAGAATGAGAAAACATCCACTCGTCAGTAACAAAGACATTACCAGATTAACTTTGTTCGCTGTTGTTGACGGTGATGCTGATTTCTCACGAAGACTTACTTGTGACAGGAGGTGATGACTGCCGCTGCCATGACGTCCTTCAGTATCATGTAGCAACCAAGATCAAGAAACAACAACACACACACATGCATCGTCGGCAGTGTTCAAGGCAAGCTCTTTAGTTTATCTATCTTGCAAATTAGGCTAATGGTGAAAACCCAACGTAGATGTAAGGCCATCCTTATGAATGAAACAAAAGTACAAGTCACCAAAAACAGAGGACATGGGTTTACCCTGGTAATATTTGTCACCCTATCCATATCACTGTAAAACTTACTAAATTCTCCAGAAATATGCTTCCTCCAAATGCCTACAGTTGTAAACATGAGCAGTTCAATCCAGTCAAAAAGATAAGCTGACATCTGAATGACAAAATGGTCTTCAGGGAAAGTGAATCATATGAGATGACCTCCATGCCCATTCCAATAGTTAATATGTCATATAAATGCGCTACACATTAACCCTTGATAATGACTAAACTAATAAATCATGTCCTTTGCATGTCATTTTTGGTAATACACACTCTCCCCTTGGTTGTCTCTGTCTAATTCGATTGCTCAACCTTTGCATATGACAGTGCACCCCGCTATCTGCAGACCAGAGGACTATCTAATTGCCACAAGTCTTCCACGGTCAAATTGGGAAGGAGAAATATTCAGTTGGTAAAATATGCTGAACAAAAATATAAACGCAACATGTAACAATTTCAACGATGTTACTGTGTTGCAGTTCATATAAGGAAATCAGTCAATTGAAATAAATAAATTAGGTCCTAATCTATGGATTTCCAATCGTTGGGCAGGGGCACAGCCATGGGTAGGCCTGGGAGGGCCTAGGCCCACCCACTTGGGAGCCAGACCCAGCTAATCAGAATGAGTTTCCCCACAAAATGGCTTTATTATAGACAGAAATACTACTCAGATTCATCAGCTGTCCGGGTGCCTGGCCTTAGACGATCCCGCAGGTGAAGAAGCAGGATGTGGAGGTCCTGCGTTTGCGTGGTTACACGTTGTCTGTGAATGTGAGGCCTGTTGGACGTACTGCCAAATTCTCTAAAATGACGTTGGAGGAGGCTTATGGTAGAGAATTGAACATTCAATTCTCAGGTAACAGCTCTGGTGGACATTCCTGCAGTCCGCATGTCAATTGCCTTTTATTGTCCCTAGCACAAGGAACACCTGTGTAAAGACCATGCCGTTTAATCAGCTTCTTGATATGCCGCACCTGTCAGGTGAATGGATTATCTTGGCAGAGGAGAAATGCTCACTAACAGGGATGTAAACAAATATGTGCACAACATTTCAGAGAAATAAGCTTTTTGTGCATTTGGGAAATTTTGGGGATCTTTTATTTCTGCTCATGAAACATTGGACCAACACTTTACATGTTGCGTTTATATTTTTGTTCAGTATAGTTTGGGACAGAGATGAAGTGTAAAACTGACACAATACATTATATCACTGGAACACAATGTCTATGTATATTACATTTACATTACATTTAAGTCATTTAGCAGACGCTCTTATCCAGAGCGACCTTATGACATCCAGTGGAACAGCCACTTTACAATAGTGCATCTAAATATTTTAAGGGGGGGGGGGTGAGAAGGATTACTTTATCCTATCCTAGGTATTCCTTAAAGAGGTGGGGTTTCAGGTGTCTCCGGAAGGTGGTGATTGACTCCGCTGTCCTGGCGTCGTGAGGGAGTTTGTTCCACCATTGGGGAGCCAGAGCAGCGAACAGTTTTGACTGGGCTGAGCGGGAACTGTACTTCCTCAGTGGTAGGGAGGCGAGCAGGCCAGAGGTGGATGAACGCAGTGCCCTTATTTGGGTGTAGGGCCTGATCAGAGCCTGGAGGTACTGAGGTGCCGTTCCCCTCACAGCTCCGTAGGCAAGCACCATGGTCTTGTAGCGGATGCGAGCTTCAACTGGAAGCCAGTGGAGAGAGCGGAGGAGCGGGGTGACGTGAGAGAACTTGGGAAGGTTGAACACTAGACGGGCTGCGGCGTTCTGGATGAGTTGTAGGGGTTTAATGGCACAGGCAGGGAGCCCAGCCAACAGCGAGTTGCAGTAATCCAGACGGGAGATGACAAGTGCCTGGATTAGGACCTGCGCCGCTTCCTGTGTGAGGCAGGGTCGTACTCTGCGGATGTTGTAGAGCATGAACCTACAGGAACGGGCCACCGCCTTGATGTTAGTTGAGAACGACAGGGTGTTGTTACCTGCATATATTACCTGCAACATATGCTAGGGTCAGAATGAATATATCAGTATAATACTATGCTCCTGTTCTAAGGACAAGTAGAATGGAAAGGAAATCATGTGACTCCACTGTGCTGAAACTAAGATGACTCCTCATATGGATGTGACTCACTAATCACTGGCATGGAGAAACATGACGATGTTCAGTTTCTTCTTTGATTTTCTCTTCTTTCTATATTCCATTCCTTCCTATTCCGGCCCATTCCTTGGGTCAAATCCCAATCTGACCCTTAGACCCCTGACATTCTGACTAGGAGGCGGCCCTCTATTCTAGGGATGGGGTTTGTCTCTTTTCACTGACTCTAATCTTTACGACTCGTTCACTCAAAATAATGAATCTTTCGACTCATTTCGTTCACTTGAGTGAGAATGGCCAGAGCACCCCAGACCCCCTACTGGCCAACGATGTACTGAAAATTTGATGATTCTACGAGTCTTTCGTTCACATGTCATTCACTATACAGGGCTTATTGGAGATGTCCTTTATGACTGAGACTTGATTGCTAGGCATACAAATATGATTATTTATTGGTACATTTGAAACTAGGTCTAGTTGTGGCCGCAACCAGACTAGATTGTGAACACAATATTGTTTGCGAACTGCACCACCCCAAACTATTTGTTCTGGAGTTTGAGTTCGTTGAGAAGAGGCTGTGTGTATGTTCTGTTCTACAAAGCTGTGTCCATCATAACATTCAATAATCAATTGCCTTCATTTTTGCACCATGCGAACATTTACTAGTTCTAAACTTATATTTTTCTTCTCTATGCTACCAGCAGCATGATTTATTTTACAGTTGTTGGTCGGGGTACATCTCTGAAGCCGCTGAGCCGGAGGGGCACATATTAATCCTGCTGTA
>NC_060177.1:21340127-21445127 GCF_021184085.1 Oncorhynchus gorbuscha
TGTGCGTGCGTGTGTGTGTGTGTGTTTATGTTCTAACAGTTAGATTAGACAGGTCAATAAACAGATGATGAAATATACTTTTCCACTGAAAGACTCTGGAAGACACTGGATATAATACAAAAATATCCCTATTATCATATAACAAAAAGAAAACTTCATAGAACACACATTCACCTTAGGAGCTAATCATGCAGTGTTAAAGTGCCCCTTAAGGCTTTAGTTCTAAGGGTCCAAAAAGTGATATGTTAATTCTCCTTATGAATAGTCATTCCAATGAGGGGTCATGTTGACACGTTTTGGTGCCTCAGGGGCTGTGCTTTCTATGACTTCTCCTTATCTTCCATTGTCTAAGACATTCCTAAAGAACAATATCTGTACCCAAGGAACTAATTCCTACTAAATGCATTTCTAGACAGTAACTTATTGTGTGTACATACATCAAATACTTTTAATGAACATGGCATTTCAGTTAACATGCTTCTTCGTCCAATAGAGAGTAGCATTCATGTCATCGATTCTCCATAACTCACTGATGCTCTAATAAAAAGCTGGCGCTGGAGCACAATTATTTTGTGTGGAGGTGCTGACTATCAGCGAATCAACTGGGTGACCATGAAGAAGGCCCAGTGATGCCGAAACGTTGGTGTTTTACCCAATAATAAATGGCTGTGAGCTTATATATACAGAGTGTAAGAATCTCTCTATTTATTTTTACAGCTCACTGATACTCCACCAAAATATATATTTTAACACACATTCATTACGCTTTTAAAACGAAGGTGTCTTCACCTGAATACAAATCTCTACCTACCTATCTGTGTTTCCCCTCCATTTTGTCCGGTAAGACAACCATCTTCCTCCTCTCTCTGTCATTTGATGCGGCTACTTGCTGCACAGTGGTGCTATCCCTTCCATGTAGATCTCTCCCTCTCCGCACTGCATCATCAATAACTTCAAAGACACAAAAGCAGCTAAATTAGGTCTGGCACTTTGTTCTTTCATGACTAATGAGCTTTGCCTTCGTTTGTGTATTCGTCTCGCTGCACTGCTGTGGCTCTACCCCAGGGAACGCCACACTGCCTTAGCGTGCTGTGTCTTTCCATGAGCAGGTAACCCCAAACAAAAGACTAGAGGGAAGATATGGGCATAGACTCTATACAATAGTTTTTGGGTTCATTTGCATATAAGCGTATGAGCTGCTATGGATATAATGGCATCGTTTGAGATCACTGGAAACTTGTTTCAGGGTCAGATGACAGAAATCATGTTATTCTATGAGGTCCATATGCAGAATTAGAAGCTAGAGTATGTTGCCTTTGCTTTGCAGCCAGTACTCATGGCCACCACTGTGTGTGCGATTACATCTGCTAAATGGCGTATATATATTATTATTATTATATACTGAATATATAAGTATGGTCTCCGATCCGATGCAGGCAAGAATTCACTACTGTCCTGCACAATAACCCACTGCGCACACTGACCAAGAGCATCTGAACTTAGGTTCAGGCTAACGCGAGGCATCGTGGAACAGGGTACCTATCTGTTTTCACATGTATCGAGCGGTTTCGTAGCTGGCGGGTTAGTGCTTTCTGAAACAGTATTATAACACGTTTTGTGTAATTACTCTTTCACAATCAGTCTCATCACTTCTTTGTGACTTTCGTGCTGTTTACGATTGAATCTCTATGAAAATGTCTTGCTGATAAGTTTTTGCCCACTATTAGTGACAATGACTATGTCAACGCCTGGTCAAAGACCTGAAGCAGCGTACTGGTACTGTCTACTGTCTCCTCCTTTCAACATGAATGCATTATGCATCCTATCAATAACCATTTCACTAACCTAATATTGTATGCATTTAAGTAAGATATTAAGAACAGTTGAATCTCTCTTTCTCTCTCCCTTCCTCTCTGCTGTTGCTGTGGTCAGATAGTGTTAGCGTTTGCTAGCCACATCCTCTTCACAGAAGATGGCTCACTTAACATTACATTTACATTACATTTAAGTCATTTAGCAGACGCTCTTATCCAGAGCGACTTACAAATATTTATCATCATTAGTCATTTAGGTCAACATTGGATCATTCAGAGATCCTCACTGAACTTCTGGGGAGAGTTTGCTGCACTGAAAGTAAAGGGGCTGAATAACTATGCACGCCCAATCTCTCAGCCCTCGACCCGCCAAAAAAGTTTGAAACATCCAACAAATGCCGCCCCAATTCATGACTGTGTCCCACCTGTTGATTCTTCACAAAAAAAATACAGTTCCACATCTTTATGTTTGAAGACCAAGCTTCTGTTCTAAGAATACCTCCTGCGTATCGTTGTGCTCCTGACTACCTTCTCTGTCTCTTCTCTGTCCCTCTGTCTCGCTCTGTCCCTCTCTGTCCCTCTCTATATCTATCTGTCCCTCTGTCTCCCTCTATATCTCTCTGTCCCTTTCTGTCCCTCTCTATATGTCTCTGTCCCTCTGTCTCCCTCTATATCTCTCTGTCCCTTTCTGTCCCTCTCTATATCTCTCTGTCCCTCTGTCTCCCTCTGTCCCTCTCTGTCCCTCTCTATATCTCTCTGTCCCTCTGTCTCCCTCTATATCTCTCTGTCCCTTTCTGTCCCTCTCTATATCTCTCTGTCCCTCTGTCTCCTTCTGTCCCTCTCTGTCCCTTTCTGTCCCTCTCTATATCTATCTGTCCCTCTGTCTCCCTCTGTCCCTCTCTGTCCCTTTCTGTCCCTCTCTGTCCCTTTCTGTCCGTGTGTAAAGTACTTAAGTCAAAATACTTTAAAGTACAACTTAAGTCGTTTCTGGGATAACTGTACTTTCCCGTCCGTTGATAAGGTGATCAGGTAAGATCCACCACAGGCTTCATACCTCTGACTATTTGGAGGGATGCTTTGTCTCCACTTTTGACACGGCATTGACAAATAGCTGTTTCACCACAGGGGACAGAAAGGGAGACAGAGGGACAGAGACATATAGAGAGGGACAAAAGGGACAGTTTTATATGTGGCTGAGAAAGAAAAGCAGGCAAATGTATTCTATCATTTGTAAAACCAACAAACACACACACACACACAGACAGACAAAGAGCCAGCCAGCCAGCCAACCAGCCAGCCAACCAGCCAGCCAGCCAGCCAGACAGACAGACAGACAGACAGACAGACAGACAGACAGACAGACAGACAGACAGACAGACAGACAGACAGACAGACAGACAGACAGACAGACAGACAGACAGACAGACAGACAGACAGACAGACAGACAGACAGACAGACAGACAAAGAGCCAGCCAGCCAGCCAACCAGCCAGCCAACCAGCCAGCCAGCCAACCAGCCAGCCAGCCAGACAGACAGACAGACAGACAGACAGACAGACAGACAGACAGACAGACAGACAGACAGACAGACAGACAGACAGACAGACAGACAGACAGACAGACAGACAGACAGACAGACAGACAGACAGACAGACAGACAGACAGACAGACAGACAGACAGACAGACAGACAGACAGACAGACAGACAGACAGACAGACACTAAATAAAACTGCCTGAATGAAAAAGTGAAAAAACAAACACCTTCTGTTTTCAAAACCAGTCAGTGGACAACAATCTACAGAGCTAAAACCACACAAGTTTCCATGTCTCTCCTTGTCTGGATCTATGCCTGTACAGTATCTACAGGGCTGTGTTCTTATCTGGTTTTATCTCCACTTGTAATAACCGATGTTTTTTTCTTTACTTTTCAAGAGATAGATTAAATACCAACACCTTTGTCCTTGCTTGCCTTGAGTACACACTACCTTGGACCTACTGACAAAAGCTGCACGGTAACCTTTGTTAATGTGAAATAAAAATGAACTTATATCTGTGATAGAGATAACAACATTATCAAATGACAGGGCAATACATCCTACTGAAGAAGGTTTCCGGGGCATTGCTATATGAAATACTGTCACCTATTTTAGCCTTGTTCATCTTGAACGATCTGTAGGTATCAGCATCATCCCACCTGAATGACGAATCAAAATCCATTGACATCAGTCGTCATAGTGATTATGAGTTAGACAGGTACAGTATGACAGCTAACAGGGGGATTTCCCATTGACCATGATCACACAGCTATCAGGGCTAGGGGATTTAATCTCACCTTTGACCCCTTGACTCATTGCCAATAAACAAAGTTCAGAAGGTAACATTTGACTTCACTGTATTGCCAAAGTCTGTGTGATAGGGCACAGTGTGTGATTGTGTTTGTAGATCATTGGTCTTTCACTTGAGTGTTGTCATTGTCAGGTGGCTAAACTCAATCAGGGATGGCATTTGAATTACTTCAAACGCATCTCCACTCATCAAACTGGTTATTGTACAATGAGCTTTCTCATACATTGGAAGCTAAGTCTACATTAGTAGAATATGGTGACGAGATATATATATATATCTATATATATATATATATACAGAGAGAGAGAGAGAGAGAGAGAGAGAGAGAGAGAGAGAGAGAGAGAGAGAGAGAGAGAGAGAGAGAGAGAGAGAGAGAGAGAGAGAGAGAGAGAGAGAGAGAGAGAGAGAGAGAGAGAGAGAGAGAGAGAGAGAGAGAGAGGACAAGGGGGTGTGAGATGAGGGTGACACCTAGGAAGCTCTATTGTGTTATATTATCGAAGGACACATGCAGTGGTGGAAAAAGTATCCAAGTAAAAAATAAAACAAATACCTTTATAGAAAATGACTCAAGTAGAAGTGAAAGTCACCCAGTAAAATACTACCTGTGTAGAAGTCTACAAGTATTTGGTTTGTATATACTTAACTATCAAAAGTAAATGGAATTGCAAAAAATATACTTAAGTATAAAAAGTAAATGTATAAATAATTGCACATTCCTTATAACCATATTAAACCATATGGTACATTGTTCTTGTTATTTTAAATTGTGGATAACCAGGGGCACAGTCCAACACTCAGGCATAATTCACAAACAAAGCATCTGTGTTCAGTGAGTCCGCCAGATGAGGCAGATTCTAAATCAAAAAGAAGATGCCATGCTTGCGATCTTTTTTTTTTTTTTTTTTTTACAAATGACGTCAGAGAGATGCAAGTGGGAAACTTGGATCACGCGGATGATAGGCCTATACGATTTTGACTCTAGTAATTACCACTCAGTTGGTGGGGCGTTGAAGGGGATTTTTTCCCCAGTCGTATGCTGGTATTTACGAAATTACGAGAAGTCGTGAACGGAGCATTATATCACTGATTAGACTGACTAAATGAGGGTAGGATGTGAGCATTGTTAAAATAGTTGTAGGGAGGTAATTTGGTTGGATAGTGTAGTATAAAACTACAGGTTTTAACTGGCGCGCGCAGCTTTGGTTCGTCTGTGCAATAGACTTCAACAAGTGAGTTGCGCATGACATGTAGTCCATTAAAAACTAGAGGAAATGTCTGACCTCTGAACCTACGAGATAAAGTGCAATGTACAATAAATAGAGTGGTTTAATGTATGACTTTGGAGCAGGGCCCGCGGAATCACTGCTTTAGATGAAGTTTGTTATATATATACATGTCACTGTAGTGCACGTAGGCTAATCTCCGCCTGGTTGGAACACATAGTTCATTACTGAATTGACTTCCATGTAGCCACTGCTAATAGCAGCCTATATGAGGGGATTGTGATTTCATAGGACCTCGTAGGAAGTACATGTTTACTTGTCTTATGTAACGAATGTTCTACACAATCTAGTGTATACAGCTGATGGGAGTGGGAAATGTTGTAGCCTATATTTTCTCCCCCAAAATAACTTTCAATTGACACGTGATTCATGCGGAATATGACAGAAATATGCACCATATGCACCACATTTAGCTATTCCCCTGCCCATGTATCCATACTGTCGTTCTACAACAAATGCACCATACCTTATACATGCCTTGGAGTATTATTCTTTCCAATAAATAGTCTCTTGCGAAATGGTCTAATTTTGCTTCTGCTGTGAATGATTCTTTCAGATGAAGCAGTTTATTTAGGAGAACGGTGCTTCAATGTCCCCAAAAGGTGGCACTGTTGAGTTTTACAACGGCAGATGTATGTCTGCTCTCCACAAATCCTTTGTAATTTTATTTCATAGAACTTCAGCGCGGAATCGTATGTATTCCTGTTTTCTGTCACATATCAATACTGTATGAGCCAACGCTGTTGTTCATGTCACTAAGATGATTGTAAAGCTGCTTATGCATTTTGGTTAGGCTACTGGTAGATTTGACCACTTCAAATTTCAAGTAACACGAACTGTGTGCAAACGTGTGCATAACCATCCCCTATTATTTGCACATCATAAATAATGAATACTATGTTTGTTACTTTTGAAACTAATATAAATCTTACAACAATACAAAATCGTTATTACGCATTTATTTTATGACAGCAACTAATAATATATATGATCACTTCAATAACTTCATCATTTGCATATTGTAATTTACATTTGGATATTAAAATGTTACCAGTACCACTTGCAACAACACTAAATCGAACCATAATGTGCACACAGCCTACTCTCCTTTCCCCACCATGAGCCCAGGGAGAGAATTGAATGGTTGTTTTTTTTATCCAAATGGTAGAACAAATGACCATTAAATGAATATGCCTAAAATGGAGAGGCGAAAGAGTTAAGAGGTTGAGTTGCAGCTGACAGTCAGCTGATAGCCTTTGACAGTTGAGAAAAGTTTTGTTTCTGTACTAATATGTTAATTAGCCCATAGATTGTGCGAGCCCATTGGCTCTTCGTCCGAGTCAATTTCCCATTTCCAATCTGACGTCAGGGCTGCTATAAAACTCTGCAATGCTTTTAAACTCATCTGCTGTGTGATCCTTCTAAAAATCGCCTACAAGTGAGAGGCAACATTTACCCCTCTCCTTCGACATTTCACCCTCTCCGCTTTACGCAATGTAGGCCTATCCATGAAGAAACTGTAAAGTGTTAAATGTTAAAAATACCAATTCGCCGAATTTCTCATGCTGAAAGAGGACTCCGCAACTCGCGAGCGCGGCTCTGGTGCGTCTGTGCAGTAGACTTTGAAAAGAAAACTATTAATTTACAGCTGGGAGCTCGTTGCTGCAAAAAGGACATTGAAAACCTATTTTTTCACTTTAAGAAAAATACGTTTAAAAAGCAAACTGGCTCACGTTCTTCCAAACCAACCCAGTTTGACAGCTGCTCTTCACCCCCTTTGGAGGACTGTCGGCAGCAAGAGGATGGCATCAGAACTGGCAATGAGCAACTCCGACCTGCCCACCAGTCCCCTGGCCATGGAATATGTTAATGACTTCGATCTGATGAAGTTTGAAGTGAAAAAGGAGCCGGTGGAGCCCGATCGCAACATCAGCCAGTGCAGCCGCCTTATTGCCGGGGGATCCTTGTCTTCCACACCGATGAGCACGCCTTGCAGCTCGGTGCCCCCTTCTCCAAGCTTCTCGTCGCCCAGTCCGGGGTCGGGGAGCGAACAGAAGGCACACTTGGAGGATTTCTACTGGATGTCCGGTTATCAACCGCAGTTGAATCCGGAGGCGCTGGGCTTCAGCCCCGAAGACGCAGTTGAGGCGCTGATCAACAGCAGTCACCAGCTCCAGTCCTTCGATGGCTATGCTAGAGGGCAGCAGTTTACCGGCGGAGCCGGAGGAGGAGGCACCATGGGCGGGGAAGAGATGGGCTCTGCCGCGGCGGTGGTGTCCGCAGTTATCGCCGCTGCAGCAGCCCAGAACGGGGGTCCCCACCACCACCATCACCACCACAACGGCGGCCACCATCACCAATCACCCGGTGTCTCGTCCAACGGCAGCTCCGGAGGAAACCACCCACACATGGGACATTTGGACGACCGGTTTTCGGACGACCAGTTGGTGGGCATGTCGGTGCGGGAGCTCAACCGGCAGCTACGGGGAGTAAGCAAGGAAGAAGTGATCCGGCTGAAACAGAAGAGGAGGACCCTAAAGAACAGAGGCTATGCGCAGTCCTGCCGCTACAAGCGGGTGCAGCAGCGGCACGTCCTGGAGGGCGAGAAGACGCAGCTCGTCCAGCAAGTCGACCACCTCAAGGCGGAGATCTCCAGGCTGGCCCGGGAGAGGGACGCATACAAAGAAAAATATGAGAAGCTCATCGGCAACGGCTTCAGAGAAAATGGATCCAGCAGTGACAACAACCCTTCCTCCCCGGAGTTTTTCATGTGAGTCTCGACATTATCATGAAAACTGAGTTTGTCAGTTCCCTCATTAAAAAGTTTTCATTGTGATTTTTTTTTTGTAATGGGGCTTACTAGACGAAGAAAACAAATTAACAAACTTTTTTTCGGTTTTAGTTTTTTTGACAACAGGGGTTTGCTCAAGTCTGAGTTTTGGGGCTTGAAATAGAAAGATGGAACTTTGTCATAATTGTCCTTCATTTTGGAGTAGAAACTGAAACCTGTCATCATCTTTTTTTTGCTACCATACCTATTATTTGATGCATATTTTTGTCAAGCTCTTTTTCAACGTTGTTCATTTGACTTGCGGTGTTTTAAATATGAACTATCATCTATTATTTTTCGAAGTTGTTTTAACTTTACAATGTTGCTGTATACTATGTGTGCATGCAAGCACTAAGTATACGCCTTGGAAGTCCATCGACTTGCCTTTTTCACCTTTCGACTTTGAAATCCGTGTACAAATACAAATACCGGTCAAAAACTACATACATCTACAGTAAGAAGACGTTTTTGGCCTTTTTCCCTTTGTGTTTTTGTTCTGCCAAACTCGGAGGACTGCGAGCCTGCCATTATACCCCACCTCATCTCATGCGTTATGCTTGCTATTTTGTGTTAAGCAACAAACAGACTATTACTCATAATGAACAATATCCATTATTTTAAAAGAGATATGTTATTGAACAGGCCTGCATGCTGGACATGTACGGGTTTTCTTTTCCTTTTGTGCGTGAAAATGTACTTTTATCGGATGACTCCAGCATGGCATTCATACTTGTTTTATGACCTGATCACTTTTTTGGGACAGCAACAAAAAAGTGACGACTCTTATATACCACCCCCCTTTCCGTGTATTTCAACTGTGTTGAATGATACAACTAAGCGCCCATTTCTATACAGTGAACAACAACTATACAGTTGTTAGGCGGGGATCCATGTAGCGAGGGCGCAAAAAGGACCTCAACTATTCTAAAAATGAATTACCTATCCCTATATGGGACTAAACGGTATGTTGCTTAAAAGCAGTTTGTTTATTTAAAAAGAAATACCCCATCCTTGTGCATTTGACAACTCTGGAAGGCTATGGATTATAATGGAAGTATATGTAGACCTACAGTAGTTGTTACACTCTGTAAGTCTAAAAGACATCATGGATGTGCTACAAGTTGACATTTAAAGAAGAATGTGATGTAGATTATTAGGATCGTTTAGATGTAAGTTTCATAAAGTCCTGTGCACTAAATTGTTTTCCTGTCATTGGGTAGGAGAGGTTGGGGCGGCTCCAATTTATACAATTTAACAGTATTGTTTCCATGCATAAGCAGCGCTTTTTGCAGCATGTTCTTCCAGTTTAAGCAGTAGTTTGACAGCTGTAGTAGTGTTTGTCTTCACCTACCACCCACTGTATTTTAAACCAAAGTATTAAATAAGGAGAAACTTCAGCCCTAAGTCAGCGTGAACCCTGCATTTTGATAATGTATTTTTGGACTGAATTGCACTAAAAGGTAGTCTGCGATATATCACAGAATGGGAACTCTATGAAGCTAATTCAAAAACGCAGACAGATAATTTTTGGCATTGCTGGATAACTTAATTTTAATAGTTTGTTGTCAACCAGTACTAGATTATTTTTGGCTCAGACAAACTCATTATTTACAAGGCAATAATATTATTATAATCAATAATGTCTGGACATTGTTAAATAGACAGGGATTGACACCCTGCTTGTACAAAATGGGGGGATACCATTCATCAATAAATCTTTCAGACATATGTTAATTCAACTTTCCTCTTATATATTTTGCTGTGCAAAATGATTTCCCTCACTAACCATATTATGTGATGTTCATATGTCTTTTTGTTCATTTCTTACGATTAAATGAAATGCAATAAATGTATGTAATCAGCCTTTCATTAAGCTTCTCCGTTTTCTCTTCACATAGACCTGCAGAGATAATGATGGAATGTGCTTTTCACAAACCAACCCAGAGTAGTCCATGTTAATGGGAATAGACACAAGGAGTTACATCTGGGGGATTGACTTGATTTACGCAACATGTGAATTGGTATCCATCCGTTTCTGTCAAATCTTCCTGAAGCTGTTCTAGTCTGTGGGATTTGTCTTCGTCTGTGCAGATGGAAGGAGGCATGACTCATGCCAGATAATCACATCAGTAACAATTTGGTTGTCTAGGTTGCAACCCTGTCTAATCTGAGCCTCATTCAAAACCTCAAACAACATCTCAAATGTGGAACACAATTTAACTGCGAAAATACATACACGTTGTACTTTTGTTTGAGATAAAAATCATTTGTAAGTGATGCACCTTAACATTTCTGTGAGCATCTTTACAGGTCAGTAGTAATGGTATTACTACAAAATGATTCATGTTTTATTTCAAAAGAAAGGTGTGAGATAGACAGTCTCGTTACTAATTAGACTTTGTTTCACTGTTCAATATTTATTTGAACTAAATACCATTTCATGTAAAGAAAATAATAATAATCCCTCAAATTGAAAGAACAAAATGAAAGGTATATTTGAGGTAAGAGTCAATGATATCTGCCATGGATCAAGCCCCCTGGGTATGTATTTACATTCCATAATTCTTTTCAATATCAATCTATCATTCATGTCATAGGATGTAAAGCTTAGTACAATGCCAGTAGCATACATACGTGTGTGCATTGTACATTATGATTACACGTTTTATTAAAACTGAAGTGATGCATTTCATCCTCAATTTGAATGATTCATAACAAGGTGAGCTTACTTTTTGTTGTGCTTTCATGCAAAACTAACATTTTTGGACATTTATGATTTTGAGAACATCTGGACTTGTTGTAGTTCCACATGTTAGTGGGGCAATGGAAATATGTCCTTGCATTCGTGTGTGTGTGTGTGTGTGTGTGTGTGTGTGTGTGTGTGTGTGTGTGTGTGTGTGTGTGTGTGTGTGTGTGTGTGTGTGTGTGTGTGTGTGTGTGTGTGTGTGTGTGTGTGTGTGTGTGTGTGTGTGTGTGTGTGTGTGTGTGTGTGTGTGTGTGTGTGTGTGTGTGTGTGTGTGTGTGTGTGTGCGTGCGTGTGTGTGCGCGTACATGTCTATGTTTATATGCCAAATCCGTGCCTGTATGTGTGTGTGACTATTTTTGTGAGACTATACTTGTATGTTCCTGTGTTTCTATAGCTATCTATGTGTGTGTGTGTGTGTGTATGTATGTGTGTATGTGTCTGTTCTGCAACAGCCCAATCCCTATCTACCCCTTTTCACTGTTCTCTCCTCCCTGCCCTCCTCCCCCTTGCATTTGGCCTAGAACAGAGAACAGACCATGCTCCGAAAGACAGGGGTACACCCAGCAGGCGAAGAGGGCTCTGTCGTGCATGTGAGGGGGTGTAGGAGACGGTGCCAGGGCGATGCACCGGGGTAGGCGTGGGTAGATGAGGCACAGTAGCGCTTCTCCCAACCCGCTGTTGGTTTGGCGTTTACCTTATGACCTTTGCGACCTCTTCTGAGGATGGATCTTAATCTTAGTGTCCCCGAGGGGACAGTAACTGAAGACCCCTCTTAATGTGTTTGTCATATCAAACTGTCCAAGACACTTGTGTAGGAAAATTAAGGTGGGCGTTTTGTTTTTGTGTTCTACAACAATTGGTTAATAAGGACAGAAATGTGACGCTGTGAATAAGACAGCATTTCAGGGATTCAATCTCACTCTTTCTTTCCTTTTCATTTTTAGCAGCACACCAATGCAGCAATGTGCACATTATTAGAGGTGAATGGAAGGTTTGGTGTGTGTCTGTATGTGCGAGTGTGTGCATGCATGCATACTCTGAACATGGATGAGCGGGGGTGAGGTCATCTTATCATAACATTTAAATCACCTTTATAGTGGTTGGTGTCTCTTTTCTCTTGCTAAGGGACAGTTCGAAATGTACTGGGGTGGGAGGTTGGTGTTGTGTAACTTTTTGTTTTACTTTGGGGAGGGTTGTGTGATTTTTTTTTTGTTGGGCACAGGAGGGTAGTGCATTTTTCGGTGGTTTACATTCCCCATTCTGCAGGTTTTACTACATCATTTCTTCCATATAGCCACATTTTCTCATCTCCTTTGCACCCCCACTATAAAGGTGTTTTGGTACTTCCCTTATGCACTACGCTTTTCTGCACACTGACTATACAGTCAACGCTATCCTGCCCGCTATCCATAGTGACAGTAGTGGTAGGTGGATCGTTTGTCCAGATCTGCAATAGGTTAACTAGCAATCATACCACACATCAAGTCATTGATATCTGCACCACTTTTCTCCAGAAATCCACAAGAACATAGAGGGATAGCTGATAGTCAGTGGAGAGGACAGGTGCATCATTGCACATTAAAGAACAGTCATGAGACACCCAGTAAAGAATATCCCCTATTGATCTTGTTGTAATTGACTATATAACAGACAGCCCCTCCACATTTATCAGAATAGTAATTTTAAAAAAATGTGATTCAATTCATTCATATTAAACTATTCTTTATAAATGATTATTTTGACAAATTGAATGATGTGCGTCGCCATTGTAGTAGAAGGAGTTGTGGTTTGGTTAAATTGCGGTGAATCAAATCATGTGAATCAAAATCATTTGTGAATCGCAAACAACAAAAGAAGAAAATGCAGCTGTATCCTTCCTTTCTAATTGTGTTGCTGCAAAACACATTATGTAGATCATTTAAGTTGATTTGGATATTCAATTATCGGGCATTGCAACTCAATAGATGCTATTAGTCAGCCTGAAGTTAACACTTCTAAAAATAAGAGATACTGATTTTACCGAACATTAGGGACACTTGCTCTTTCCGTGACGTAGACTGACCAGGTGAACCGGGGTGACAGCTATGATCCCTCATTGATGTCATCTGTTAAATTAACTTGAATCAGTGTAGATGAAAGGGAGAAGACGGTTTAAAGAAGGATTTTAAAACCTTGAGACAATTGAGACACGGATTGTGTATGTGTGCAATTCAGAGGGTGAATGGGCAGGACAACATATTTAAGTGTCTTTGAACGGAGTATGTTAGTAGGTGCACCGGTTTGACTGTGTCAAGAACTGTAACACTGCTGGGTTTTTCACGCTCAACAGTTTCCCTGGTTCCTGTTGTACTGTCACAATCCTCAGTATATACGCCGTGATGAGAGTGGCAGGTAGCCTCGCAGTTAAGAGCGTTGGGCCAGTAACCGAACGGTTGCTGGTTTGAATCTCGAGCTGACTAATTGCTCAGGATAAGAGTGACTGCCACTATTCTTACCAAGTGAGTTGGCACGATGCATAGGGTGTTCATACCAGTGACCTGGTTTCACATCCTTGTCCAGCCGTTTGGCTCACTGGTCTCAGAAGTGGGACGTGCTTGGGGACTGAGTAGTCGAAGCACAGGGAGGTGCCTTCAAGTACAGAGGGGCCAGTGTAGAAAACCTCGGCATAACTAGGCAAGTCAGTTAAGAACAATTTCTTATTTTCAGTGACAGCCTAGGAACAGTGGGTTAACTGCCTTGTTCAGGGGCAGAACGACAGCTTTGTACCTTGTCAGCTTGGTGATTTGATCTTGCAACCTTTCGGTTACTGGTCCAACGCTCGAACCACTAGGCTACCTGCCACCCCAGTAGGGTGTTTGTCTTTCACGCCAGTGACCCGAGTTGTATTCCCTTCCCCACTGTTCGCTACAATACCAAAAGCCTGAAATCACTTTGTGAGGTCCCTAGGTGTTGTACAAAGGTTGTTTGGTATTATTTCAAGGGGTACAACTTTAATTAGATTTTTTTTATTAGGATTTTCTTTTTCATCACTGCCTTGCCTCACTTTATAAATAAATTGATCTGTTATACAGTTAATTACATGTGTATGGCCTTAGGGACAATACAATTATCCTACCTAGATGAGCTTACAACACCACAATGCAATTCATATTTGCATTATTGTTTTCAAGTGAGTACAATTCTACGCTAGGCTGTAAACTGCAGTGAAAGTGTGATTTCAACAACAGCCAAAAGCCCTGTGATTTGAAACGTTCCATTTGGATCAGTTGTGTGTCTCGACAGATGATAAGGTCTAGAACGGCACAGTACAGGCCAGTCTGGCTGGATTTTGACTTCTGATACCGATGCGCTGTCTGTTGCCGATGATCATTCTCCCAGGTCGTTCTATATAGTGTAACGACATAGGCTTATGCTCCCAGCAGGCCCAGTTATTCAGCAAAGCTCAACACACGTTCTGCCTATTTTCCGATCCAAGCGGCTATTCCTTGACCTACAACCTAACGTGTCAATGTAGCATAAATATTTGATATTTCACTTTTAAAATGTATTACCTTTTATGGATGGCATAAACACAACCAGTCACAATGTTTTAATCTGATTAGGCTACTTCAAAAGTCTCCTGTAGGCTACCTGCGCACGTTCATCCACCCCACTCTAATATAATACCAGCCTCCAAGCCATGATGAAGCGCTCAAAGTCGGTACTAGGTATGTAATTATGAATTGCTCATGGGTTGTGTTGGTGCATTGGCACAGAAACTTGATAGTTGAAAATGGTTGCATGTATTTAAAATAATTATAAATATAGCATCAAAATGTTGAAAATATTATTTCCCCCTAGCTGATCATTGTCTGCAGCCGGCTCTGATCGTAGTGTAATGAAACAGGCAAGGAGAGTGAGCTCATCTGTGGTGGTCAGAGAAACCTCAACCTTCTGGCCTGTTGCCCTACGTGGCATTGACTGTCCCACAGTACCATGCTGAAGTGGGCAAGTCGATATCCACATGTATCAACACACGATTGCTCCAGTTATTGTTATTTGTGGTGGTAGTCATTATTTTAGAGAGAATTGTATGAGGGGGGGTGTGCATTTTGTTTTACAGTATAGGGGGAGGGTTATGTGAAAATATTGTTAATTTTGGGGAGGGGGGGGGTGCATATTTTTTTGACACCTCCAGTTTAAATTCATGATCATCTCACATTGATGAAACAATTTGCATTTTGTCTCCTCATAGTAGTATCTGGTAAAATGCAGTATGATCACTGTCAAACATATACAAATGAATTAAGTGGAAATTAAAATAACAGAATCATTGCATTTCTTCATTGATAGAAAAACGGAAGCATCCACACTAACATAGCCGCCTGATCTTGCGAGCTTACATGAATGTTCATGAGATCAGGCGGCGTGCTAGGCTACCCCTAACAAGCTTCTTCATTAATTCACCCAGATAACCTCCAATGTGCAAGTGATGATGTGTTGCCCTATTACACAGACGAAGAGCCTCTTTAATTCCTTCACTCCGATGGTTATGTGTGAGGAGGAGGAGGGTGTGTGAGGAGGAGGGTGTGTGTGAGGAGGAGGAGGGTATGTGAGGAGGAGGGTGTGTGCTGCTTCTGCTATGGTGGCTGTTGTGCCCAGAGCGAGGGCCGAGAGGGGGGCGATGGAGGGGTAGAGAGAGGGGGGGACTGAGACAATAGTTGAAGCCAGGGCTGAATTAAATGATTTTGCAGATGATTAATAGCGGAGTGGGCCAGCGGCTCCTGCGATGTAGAGATGATAAATTGTGAGTGCGGCTCTCTGCAGCTGTGCCAGGCTTGTGTCTTAGCATGCACACACCACGCAATTTACAGCCAAGCCCCTCTCCTGCTTACTTAGGACAAACTACTCAATTTATCTAATTACATACGTGTTTGATCCCCGGCCATGGAGCTGCCATGTATTGATATATTTTATATTAGCCACACAAAACAACTAATAATTATTTGCATAATTCTGGGAGGATATTATTTGGCTTTTTGCATCTCTCTCTCTCTCTCTCTCTCTCTCTCTCTCTCTCTCTCTCTCTCTCTCTCTCTCTCACTCTCTCTCTCTCTGTGTGTGTGTGTCTGTGTGAGAGAGTGACAGTCTTCACAGTGTCTTCACTGCCAGATATCAATCAGTCCTAGCCCCCCCCCCCACCCAACACACACACACTTTCTCTCTCTGTAATTGATTGTTCTTTTAGAATCGAATCAGATGTAGTGAGGATTAGTCCTCAGCTGTTGTTTTTTGAATCATGTGACGGCCATCATCCATAATTAATGATTTTAATCATTGTTTTTATATTCTTTGATTTAACCACAATATATATAAATGTGACACATTTGATTGAGGACTGACAGATAAGTGATAGCTGCTGTTGCTAATTTCCCCTTGCTACAGTGCATGGTTATCTGAATGATGGTTCTGTCTGCTCTCACTGAGGTGTTCATTCGGAGCGATGAAACGCGTTGATGCTTGCTGCCTACGGAGGTGGGAGGTGTACAGGGCGGGGTGTTCGCTCAGGGAGCAACAAGCCTATTGACGGATCCTAAAATAGGTAGGCAGGGGTCCCGAATCCTCCACGGGCTCAAAAAGGGGCCCAGGAGAGGGACTCAGGAGAGGATTTGGGCGTGCGGGTATGCGTGTGCGTTTGTTCGCGAGTGTGTGTGTGTGTACATTTGTGCATGCATGTGTCTCTGTCTGTGTGTCAGGCTGTCTTTCAGAGGATGTATGGAGGTCAAAAGTGAGAGCGCACAGGGCCATACACAAAGTCATTAGAGTAATCCCTAACCCAGGGGAACATACTCATTTCCTCTTCATAGAGAGACAGCTCCGTGTGTGAGATACACACAGCTAACGCTCTACATTATTACTGACTGAATAATATATACTGCCATCATAGCAGCCACTTAGCTCCAGACTGTATACAGAGAGCTCAACACTCACTGCAGTTTTACCGGTCTCCAAATGTGTGCTTGTGTGTTCCAAAGAGTTGAAGAGAGTTTTGCTTCAGCTTGTCCGGTTAAGTCACGTATGTGTGTATGAGTCATTATTGGTGTGTTCATTAGAGAATCAGGGACTGGTGACAAACCTCTCCTCTGTCACAATATTCCCACTCTGTGTAAGTGTTCTCGTCCTCCTCTCCTGAGGAGGAGTAGCGAGAAGGATCGGAGGACCAATGCGCAGCGTGGTAAGTGTCCATAATGTTTTTAAATAAAGGCAATAGAACACTCGAGCAAAACAACAAACGATGACGTGAATATACAAAACCGAAAACAGTACCATGTGGACCAAACACTCACACGGAAAACAAACAGAGGATAGATCTTGTGTGTGTGTGATTACGAGAGAGATACATCTTGTAGTGTGGGTTTGTGTTGGTCTGCGCAGGTGTTATGACTTTTCACCTCTGAACATCTTAGGTTATCTATGCGTCTGTGTGTGTGTGAAGGTGCAGAGACAGGGTGCAAACACACACACACAAACACACACATACACACAAGGACAGAAGGTAGAGTGAGGAGGGCAGACAGGAAACGTGGGGTTGGCGTGCTAACCTGGATTCTCTCTGGGCCAAACAGAGTCCAATGAATAATAGAACACACAGCTTTTGTTTATGCTTTATTTAGACAGCTTAAGACGACCTACCTTCTAACAGGTAAAGGCCGTCAACTCTATCCTTGACAAGAACAACCCAGGAGGGTAGACCTAATTGTTTGGATAAAACAGACTCCCCAAATCAGACTTTTTATTCAATAACCATGACAGTAAAAATGTGCTTTACGAGCATTATTCATGTTAAATCAAATAAAACAATACTGTATTGGAAAATATTTATTTGATCCTTTCACAGACTGAATGGTGAGGCCTATCCCCTCCCTGCTAACCTTCTTATAGGGCCTGCCCAGGTCGGTAGAGGACGCTGGGAGAAAACAGGAAACGGCAACATTACTCACCTCCTATCCTCTCTGAGAAGAAAAGCTTTCTCCCTCCTTCAGGGGGAAACGTGCATCAGGGATCAATTAAGATGCGCGTATTTTACTGGGAAATATTCCTCTCATTTTATCTTCTTTGGGGCAGCAGAAAGTCGAAACATTGTGCTTCAAATAGATATTTTATAGGGAATAGGCATGTGACTCATTAGAGAGTTGTCCTTGAGAGTGGCTGGCTGCAGGTTATGTTGATAATGAAGTGTAGCCGTACTCTGAGGGGTCATTTTATACGTCTGCAAATGGAGCTAAAGCAAAGGGACTGGGACTTAAATGAATCCAACACCAGCTCCCTGAGGTCCGGTGGCACAGAGGATGGCAGGACAGAGACAGAAAAAGAGCGAGAGCAGCAGACTTCTACTTTAAAATACTTTCTCTTTTTTTCCCCCGATTGACATCTGCTTTTCATTCTAGAAGAAATCTCACTCAGAAAAAAAAATCTTTAACAACATTTTTTATGATTTTTAAATCAAAATAACTCTGATGATATGAATGTGCTAGACTACTCCGGTTGAAGTAATTCTCCCAAACGTCTGAATAATCTATACATTTTTTTGTAAGCACTCCAAGACAAAGTAGCCTAGCACCTCCCTATTCTCATGAGTTATTGCAATTCATTTTGGAGGCTGAATGTATGCATCTGTGTATATGCTCCTGTGTGAGTCAGAAGCATAAACCAATTATTGCCAAATAAACTGTACACCAATATGAATTTAGGAAGTTATAATATTAACTCTTACCACCTGGTTCTAGAAGGTTGCAGGGAATCATATTAACTAAATAAATAGCACTTCTAAATAGAAGGTCCTTGAACGTACCCATCTGCTTCTTCAGAGCAGTTAGGGGCTAGTTTGGGCTGCGTTCAGGCATAACGTATCTGCATCTCTCTGATAAACGTTTACACGTGCAGTGATTTAGACGCGCTGACTTTATGTCCTGCTGTGCTCTCTACATCAGCAGACTGCGTCACCGCTGTTTTCCTGGAGTTTGTCAGAGCTCAGTAAAATTGAGTTATGTGGCATTTATTTGAAAACCCAATAATTTCAGATTTTCTCCACTGCAGTGTGAAGATGAAGTATTTCTTAGACTGTCATTTTTCCACCACTTCTATGGGTGTGTGTGCAGTTATTTGATAGCAAATGTTACCACTGCTTATTCAGCTGTTTCAAATATATATGGTTTGTATAAAAGCATAAGAATTTAAATAAATATGACTAGTGATTTTTACAGAATAAATAAATAAATATTTTTTTCATTCTCTACGATGCGGAGTGATACCACTCAGACTCTTCACACTAACTCTACTGATTTGATATGCACATACACACACACATGCACACACACACACCACACCACCTCGCAGAATTGTCAAACGGACATTGATCTCTTAACCAAGCAAGGTGACCTCCACTCCTCCCAGAGCTTCCATCTCTCTTTCTCTCCTCTCTATTTCATCCCCATCTCATTCCTACAATGTCTGTCTGTCTGTCTGTCTGTCTGTCTGTCTGTCTGTCTGTCTGTCTGTCTGTCTGTCTGTCTGTCTGTCTGTCTGTCTGTCTGTCTGTCTGTCTGTCTGTCTGTCTGTCTGTCTGTCTGTCTGTCTGTCTGTCTGTCTGTCTGTCTGTCTGTCTGTCTGTCTGTCTGTCTGTCTGTCTGTCTGTCTGTCTGTCTGTCTGTCTGTCTGTCTGTCTGTCTGTCTGTCTGGGCCCAGCCAATGAGGGTTTAGAGTGATGCTAGTTCCATACCCAGTCAGTGAGGGCTCAGAGTGATGCTAGGTTCCAGACCCAGCCAGTGAGGGCGCAGAGTGATGCTAGGTGCAGACCCAGCCAGTGAGGGCTCAGAGTGATGCTTGGTCCAGACCCAGTCGGTGAGGGCTCAGAGTGATGCTTGGTCCAGACCCAGCCAGTGAGGGCTCAGAGTGATGCTTGGTCCAGACCCAGCTAGTGAGGGCTCAGAGTGATGCTAGGTCCAGACCCAGTCGTTGAGGGCTCAGAGTGATGCTTGGTCCAGACCCAGCCAGTGAGTGCTCAGAGTGATGCTTAGTCCAGACCCAGTCATTGAGGGCTCAGAGTGATGCTTGGTCCAGACCCAGTCGGTGAGGGCTCAGAGTGATGCTAGTTCCATACCCAGCCAGTGAGGTCTCAGAGTGATTCTTGGTCCAGACCCAGCCAGTGAGGTCTCAGAGTGATGCTAGGTCCAGACCCAGTCGGTGAGGGCTCAGAGTCATGCTAGGTCCAGACCCAGCCAGTGAGGTCTTAGAATGATGCTAGGTCCAGACCCAGCCTGTGAGGGCTCAGAGTGATGCTTGGTCCAGACCCAGCCAGTGAGGTCTCAGAGTGATGCTAGGTCCAGACCCAGTCGGTGAGGGCTCAGAGTGATGCTTGGTCCAGACCCAGCTAGTGAGGGCTCAGAGTGATGCTAGGTCCAGACCCAGTCGTTGAGGGCTCAGAGTGATGCTAGTTCCATACCCAGCCAGTGAGGTCTCAGAGTGATTCTTGGTCCAGACCCAGCCAGTGAGGTCTCAGAGTGATGCTAGGTCCAGACCCAGTCGGTGAGGGCTCAGAGTCATGCTAGGTCCAGACCCAGCCAGTGAGGTCTTAGAATGATGCTAGGTCCAGACCCAGCCTGTGAGGGCTCAGAGTGATGCTTGGTCCAGACCCAGCCAGTGAGGTCTCAGAGTGATGCTAGGTCCAGACCCAGTCGGTGAGGGCTCAGAGTGATGCTAGGTCCAGACCCAGCCAGTGAGGGCTGGGCTGTCGACCTCTCCAATGGTACCAGGAGCCAAGTCACCATCATGAGCATGGGGCTGTATACTACTGTATATGTTTGTACATCTCACTTTCACATTCTCTGTGTGTTTGTGTTTGTGTTTGTGTAGGTGTCTGCATTAGTACACCATATGCTGTTGGGCCTTTAGATACCCAGCTGAGTTGACTGAAAACTCACCAGCTGCGTACGTGAAGATTCCGGCAGAGTTTGTGTGTGTGTGTGTGTGTGTGTGTGTGTACACTTTGGTATGCATGTATGTGTATATGTTTGCAAATCAATGTGCAGTTAATATGATTTGTGATATTTATATATACATATTCAGGGTTAATAATGACTCTATTCATTACTGTTGGCTTTGTCATTTGATTTGGTCTTTCACTTCCCTCTCTGTCATAGACATTTCTCTGGGTATTTCTGTCATATCGGATGAATATGTTTAGATGCATGGAGACTGGATACACAGAGTCTATTGGAATGCAAATGTCCTTCCCTTTCCTCCACATCAAATCTTGTCTACAGTAAGCTACCGTATGGATTGTACTGCGTAGCCGAGGTGAGAACGCAACCTGCTCAATGTGTGTGTGTGTGTGTGTGTATTCATGGTGCGTGTTTTGACGGGGTCTTCTGCTATCTGCATTTTCAGGTCATCCAGAAAATTCCTCCATCTGTGATCGAGAGCCTCGCCCCTCCCTGCCCTTGGCCTTGATGTCTGAGGTAAAACACATCTCTCTTTCTCTCTCTCTTTTTTATTCATGTGGTGTTGAAAATTATTATTATTGACCATATAATTATTATTACCATCATAATTAATTTTAAATGTTGACACTTTTACAGTCGCAAAACCAGTATTTTTAATGAATCAGTTTAATTTAATGAATTGTTTTTCCAATTTCCACTATCAACACATTTGAAACCTAATGCAATTGAACGTGTATTACACTGAACGACCCAGTCTATACTGTATGTTACCCTAACATAATGTGTGGTTCTCTGAAGGGTCCATTACAGCTATGCAATAGTGTTTGTCATTCTTTATTCATGAATCTGATGCCGCCTCCATGTTACCTCTACAACGTGTCTCTCAATACATTTCTCCATCTCATCACTTTATGATGTTCATGGAGCAGTACTCCAGCATGTTCATGTCCCATCCTCACTCTTAATGTACATCTCAGAAATATATGGGCCATGCTGGAAACATAAACCTGTCTTATGGAGACCAGAGAGAATCCTCTCTGTCTATCTGCCAGAACAACACACTTATCCAAGCTCCTGGGTTCGATGGCACTTTCTGTTATATTGAACCTGTAGCAACACCCAGAGTAGGGTTTTTATACAAAAGGGATCCGACTAAAGAACATTTCTGCAGTCGTCTGTAATCGATGCACAGAGATGAAGGGAAACTGAGGCCAATGTTTATCACAAAACCAATTGTTTCTGTAATGGCTTCGCTGATTGTGCCGCGCCGAAACCCATCGACTAATCTGTTAGGAGGGACGCTCCGTTCAGCATGAGGCTTGAGCTGCTCTGTCTATATGGGTGCCTACTGTGACAGAAAAGACATGCTAGTGTGTGTGTGAGTGAAACAGTGTTTTAAGGAGTGTGTATTGACAATTTGATTTGGTGGTTTGTTCCGTGTTTACTTTCAGCTGTACTGATCATATCCCGTTCCATCATAAAAGGAGTCACTCATAGCCCCTAAACCCTCCATATCCCAATATGGTACACTATACATTACAACCCCCCTCAAACCCCCAACCATCTCCCCGAAACGTCCATGTTCCCTCTGCAGGCAGCTGCTCCTCATGCCCTCCCAGGCTGCTGCTCCTCATGCCCCCCCAGGCAGCTGCTCCTCATGCCCCCCCCAGGCAGCTGCTCCTCATGCCCCCCAGGCAGCTGCTCCTCATGCCCCCCAGGCAGCTGCTCCTCATGCCCCCCAGGCAGCTGCTCCTCATGCCCCCCAGGCAGCTGCTCCTCATGCCCCCCAGGCAGCTGCTCCTCATGCCCCCAGGCAGCTGCTCCTCATGCCCCCCAGGCAGCTGCTCCTCATGCCCCCAGGCAGCTGCTCCTCATGCCCCCAGGCAGCTGCTCCTCATGCCCCCCAGGCAGCTGCTCCTCATGCCCCCCAGGCAGCTCCTGTTGGAAATCCCTCTCATCCCCCTGATCCCCAGTCTGTGTCCGGGGACCAGTGACTCTACTCAGCCCTCAGTCACTGGGCTTACCCTGTCAACAGGACCAGTAACAGTACACTGCCTGGTGCTCCCCTAAATGGAACTCTACTCAGACCGAGGGAGTGATTTGTTATGACTGAGTTACAGATGGTTAACACACTGCACAAGCAGAGAAAGACACATACAGTGAGTGGACAAAACATTAGGTACACCTGTTCTTTACATGATATAGACTGACCAGGTGAATTCAGGTGAAAGCTATGATCCCTTATTGATGTCACCTGTTACATCCACTTAAATCAGTGTAGATGAAGAAGGGGAGAAGACATGAGACAGTTGAGACATGGATTGGGTATATGTGCCATTCAGAAGGTGAATGGGCAAGACAAAATATTTAATTGTCTTTGAAAAGGGTATGGCAGTAGGTGCAAGGTGCAGCGGTTTGAGTGTCTCAATTACCTGCAACATTGCTGGGTTTTTCATGCTCAACCGTTTCCCGTGTTTATCAAGAATGGTCGAACACCCAAAGGACATCCAGCCAACTTGACACAACTGTGAAACGCATTTGATACCTTGTGGAGTCCATGCCCTGATTAATTGAGGATGTTCTGAGGACAAAAGCGGGTGCAACTCAATATTGGAAAGGCGTTCCTAATATTTATACACTCAGTAATATATAAACATAATTTATTTGTGAAAAGTATTCAGAAATATCACTTTTCCAAAATAGCCTGAAATGGGATGGCACATTCTGTGGTCTATCTCTATACGTTATACTGCTAGATCGAGACATTCCACTATGGCCTTTAGTGTGTCCAGTGTTATTTCCCTGATTGTCTCTAAGTGGGGCCTGGGATCAGTAGCTGGCCTGTCTCCAGCTCCACTTTACTTCAGCAAAAAGAGAGAGCGTGAGAGAGGACAAAGGCATCAGGGGAGACAAGGACAAATCATCTTTAGATGAAGTGTTTTAAGTGCTCCTCTTCTCCTCCCATGTCACCACCGTGAATCAGGTGACCTCTGCTCACCTGCACAGGATATAAACAATGCCATGTCAGAGAACGGACTGTTGGCGAGTGGAAAGTGGAAAACCATGAGGGTGTCCATCTTACTCGCCACCATGTGTCAAAACGTCGTACCGTAACCTGACTACCTGCCAAACCTCTTACAGCTCGGCTTGGCCCAGTCCGGTCGCTGGCCGACAGTCATCTTAGTTTCTGTCTCTCCTTAGACGACGTAGGCTAGGCAGTGTCTTTGTTTTATGCAAATCCATGCATATGAGAAGGGATGGGGGGAGGAGGGGAGTGCGTTGAGCAGTCTGGCCACGTAGCTCCAGGAGGACAGGCTGAGTGATGGAAACAAAGAGCCAGGGTCTGAGTGTCCTTGCCTGGGGAAAGAGAGTCCTGACTCTGGCTGGAGCGGGCCAGCCATCACCAGCCACCAAAACACAGGTGTCACCATCTGAGCCTCAGACATGACCGAGAGAGTGAAAGTATAGTTAGGACAACAATGTATTTCATATATATACTGTATATATACTGTATATATATAGTATATTTTATTTAGGGAAAAAAAAAATGCCTTTCGTGAACTAACACTCGCACTTTCATTTGTATATTTTTATTTTATTTGTTTTACTAGCTCTGACTTTGCTGGTAGCTACTTTATTGAGGACAAATGTACTTACTATGGCTGTGATATGTGGCTGTCCCTCCTTGATACCTTAAGATGAAGGCACGACCTGTAATTCACTCTGGATAAGAGCGTCTGCTGAATGACTAAACTGTCAAACTGTACAAGTGTTTAAATACAGGAGGAATGGTGGAATAAGGGCTACTGTGTCTGTGTGAGGAGAGGGGTCATGGCTGAGACGAGTATGTCCTTTTTACCAACAGATGTTCTAGTGTGTCTGTGTGTGTGTGTGTGTGTGTGTTCAGACCTGACTGGGAGGACGGCAGGCAGGCACCTTACCCTAGTGGTGGCCCTGGCAGAGGGGGACTGGAGTTCAACACCCAGCAGGGGGAAAGAGACCCAGAATCTGCTGACAAGGACAAAGTGACAGGTGTGTGTGTGTGTGTGTCTTTCCATGTATGTGTGTGTGCATGCACTCCCATGCTTATGAGTTGAGGGCTGAGGAGGATGAAGAGGCTGGCTTATGTGCCATTGAGTGTGTGTGTCTGTGTGTTGTCAGATGTGGGGCAGGGTCTAACGGACAGGGAGGGCCACCACCCGTGGCTGTGTGACCGTTTGAGAGTAGGGTGGCTTGGGTCAGACTCGCTGACTCCGTTTCAGCCACACACAGCACCCCTTTCACAAAGACACCCATCTCACGATTACCACAGAGTGAGTGTGTGTGTGTGTGTTGTCCATGCCTGTTTACATGTGTGTGTGTATGACACAACACCATCCTCTCACCCTCACCACTTCTCTCTAGCTGCTCAGTAGTACTCCCCCCCCCCTCTTCTGTACCAGAGCGGTCACTCTATTTCTAGTTGCCATACAGGATGTTGGCCTCCCTAGACGAGGGAGGGCAGATGAAATCCATCCAGATTGACCTGTCACACAGAAGAGGGGAAAGTGATGGAGGGAGGTGGGAGAGGGGGTAGCGAGGCGGGGGGAGGTAGAGGAGAGGAGAGGATGAGAGCAGAGCAGGGGTATGAAAACAATCCCTCCAACCCCTTTCGCTACACACGGGTCAACAGTTGAGGGTGATTTATTTGCATCAGGACCGGAGCGACATGTTCCCCCCCTACCCCACAAACTCTATCCACCCCAACCCCCACTCTCTCTCTCTCTCCCTCTCCCTCCCTCTCTCCCTCTCTCTCTCCCTCTCTTTCTCTCTCTATCTCTCTCTCACCCTCTTTTCTCCTCCACCTGCCTCTCAGAAAGGAGTGAGAAACTGGAGAAGTGTGCAGTAGGAGTGAGTCTATATTTAGCCTGGATAACCGAAGACACTGTGGTCTGGCTTTAAGGTTAAAAATATAGATCTCCATGTACAGCCAGCTGGGTACAGTTGACGTCACCCACTGTCAGGCACCATGAATCATGATTACTTTCCCCCTCGGCCAAGCCTGGCCCAGCCTTGGGCTCTGGGTCCTGTTATAGGCTCTGCGGTCCTCTTTAGTCTCTACATCATAGACTGAGAAACGTATCTTAGACACTTGCCTTCCGTCCAGAGTTTTATAATAGGCTCCGGGTATCTCTAGACCTTTATCTTGGTCAGAGAGAGCAGGGCATAGGATTGAAAGAATATAAGACTGTACTCAGTGACATTAGAGACAGAACAGGTTTGACAAAGGGTTAAGAATGTTAGCAGTGTGGCACATACACTGAGTGTACAAAAGGAACAACTTCCTAATGTTGAGTTGCAAACCCCTTTTTGCCCTCAGAACAGACTCAATTCGTTGGGGCTTTGGACTCTACAAGGTGTCGAAAGCGTTCCACAGGGTTGACTCCAATGCTTCCCACAGTTGTGTCAAGTTGGCTGGATGTCCTTTGGGTGGTGGATCATTCTTGATACACACAGGAAACTGTTGAGTATGAAAACTCCAGCAGTGTTGCAGTTCCTGGCACAATCAAACCGGTGCGCCTGGCACCTTCTACCAAACCCCGTTCAAAGGCACTTCCATATTTTGTCTTGCCCGTTCACCCTTTGAATGGCACACATACACAATCATGTCTCAAGGCTTAAAAATCATTCTTTAACCTGTCTCCTCCCCTTCATCTATACTGATTGAAGTGGATTTAATAGATGACACCAATAAGGAAGCACAACTTTCACCTGGATTCACCTGGTCAGTCTATGTCATGGAAAGAGCAGGTGTTCCTAATGTTTTGTATAGTCGTTGTATATCTTTCTACTGTAAATAGAGGCAGAGGCAAAGAACAAGGGAGTACTGTTCAGTACCACCAGGGTTTCTGCTTCCCCCTCCTCTAAGCTGGACTGGGCTTGGTTGTGAAGTGGTGCTAGATTCCCCTCCTCTAAGCTGGACTGGGCTTGGTTGTTAAGTGGTGCTAGATTCCCCTCCTCTAAGCTGGACTGGGCTTGGTTGTGAGGTGGTGCTAGATTTAGCCCAGGGCGTTTGGGCATAGCTACACTTTGCTAATTATTTTCCTGTTGAATAATTCTCAACATGGCACTCCTGTCTTCTTTCCCAAGCCAAAAACAAAGACTCAGCAGTAATATCCTAGTCAGCCACACATAGGGTGTGAAGGACCTGGGTAGTGGAGTGTAGTGGAGGAGGTATGGCAGGGGTGTGGCAGAGCAGGGTAGGGAAGAGGTAAGGCAGGGGTGTGGCAGAGCAGGGTAGGGAAGAGGTATGGCAGGGGTGTGGCAGAGCAGGGTAGGGTTGTGGCAGGGCAGGTTAAGGAAGAGGTATGGCAGGGGTGTGGCAGAGCAGGGTAGGGAAGAGGTAAGGCAGGGGTGTGGCAGGGCAGGTTAAGGAAGAGGTATGGCAGGGGTGTGGCAGAGCAGGGTAGGGAGGAGGTATGGCAGGGGTGTGGCAGAGCAGGGTAGGGAAGAGGTATGGAAGGGGTGTGGCAGAGCAGGGTAGGGAAGAGTTATGGCAGGGGTGTGGCAGAGCAGGGTATGGCAGAGGAATGGCAGGGGTGTGGCAGAGCAGGGTAGGGTTGTGGCAGAGCAGGTTAGGGAAGAGGTAAGGCAGGGGTGTGGCAGAGCAGGGTAGGGAGGAGGTATGGCAGGGGGTGGCAGAGCAGGGTAGGGAGAAGGTAAGGCAGGGGTGTGGCAGAGCAGGGTAGGGAGGAGGTAAGGCAGGGGTGTGGCAGAGCAGGGTAGGGAGGAGGTATGGCAGGGGTGTGGCAGAGCAGGGTAGGGAAGAGGAATGGCAGGGGTGTGGCAGAGCAGGGTAGGGAGGAGGTATGGCAGGGGTGTGGCAGAGCAGGGTAGGGAGGAGGTATGGCAGGGGTGTGGCAGAGCAGGGTAGGAAAGAGGTATGGCAGGGGTGTGGCAGAGCAGGGTATGGAAGAGGAATGGCAGGGGTGTGGCAGAGCAGGGTAACGGTGTGTGGTAGAGCAGGGTAGGGGTGTGGCAGAGCAGGGTAGGGATGTGGCAGAGCAGGGTAGGGTAGTGGTGTGGCAGAGCAGGGTAGGGGTGTGGCAAAGCAGGGTAGGGGGGTGGCAGAGCAGGGTAGGGGTGTGGCAGAGCAGGGTAGGGATGTGGCAGAGCAGAGTAAGCGTGTGGCAGAGCAGGGTAGGGTGGAGGTGTGGCAGAGCAGGGTAGGGATGTGGCAAAGCAGGGTAGGGGTGTGGCAGAGCAGGGTAGGGATGTGGCAAAGCAGGGTAGGGGTGTGGCAGAGCAGGGTAGGGATGTGGCAAAGCAGGGTAGGGATGTGGCAGAGCAGGGTAGGGTAGAGGTGTGGCAGAGCAGGTTAGGGAAGAGGTAAGGCAGGGGTGTGGCAGAGCAGGGTAGGGAGGAGGTATGGCAGGGGTGTGGCAGAGCAGGGTAGGGAGAAGGTAAGGCAGGGGTGTGGCAGAGCAGGGTAGGGAGGAGGTAAGGCAGGGGTGTGGCAGAGCAGGGTAGGGAGGAGGTATGGCAGGGGTGTGGCAGAGCAGGGTAGGGAAGAGGAATGGCAGGGGTGTGGCAGAGCAGGGTAGGGAGGAGGTATGGCAGGGGTGTGGCAGAGCAGGGTAGGGAGGAGGTATGGCAGGGGTGTGGCAGAGCAGGGTAGGAAAGAGGTATGGCAGGGATGTGGCAGAGCAGGGTATGGAAGAGGAATGGCAGGGGTGTGGCAGAGCAGGGTAACGGTGTGTGGTAGAGCAGGGTAGGGGTGTGGCAGAGCAGGGTAGGGATGTGGCAGAGCAGGGTAGGGTAGTGGTGTGGCAGAGCAGGGTAGGGGTGTGGCAAAGCAGGGTAGGGGGGTGGCAGAGCAGGGTAGGGGTGTGGCAGAGCAGGGTAGGGATGTGGCAGAGCAGGGTAGGCGTGTGGCAGAGCAGGGTAGGGTGGAGGTGTGGCAGAGCAGGGTAGGGATGTGGCAAAGCAGGGTAGGGGTGTGGCAGAGCAGGGTAGGGATGTGGCAAAGCAGGGTAGGGGTGTGGCAGAGCAGGGTAGGGATGTGGCAAAGCAGGGTAGGGATGTGGCAGAGCAGGGTAGGGTAGAGGTGTGGCAGAGCAGGGTAGGGATGTGGCAGAGCAGGGTAGGGATGTGGCAGAGCAGGGTAGGGGTGTGGCAGAGCAGGGTAGGGGTGTGGCAGTGCAGGGTAGGTGTGTGGCAGAGCAGGGTAGGGGTGTGGCAGAGCAGGGTAGAGGTGTGGCAAAGCAGGGTAGGGGTGTTGCAGGGCAGGGTAGGGGTGTGGCAGAGCAGGGTAGGGTAGAGGTGTGGCAGAGCAGGGTAGGGGTGTGGCAAAGCAGGGTAGGGGTGTGGCAGAGCAGGGTAGAGGTGTGGCAGAGCAGGGTAGGGATGTGGCAGAGCAGGGTAGGGGTGTGGCAGAGCAGGGTAGGGGTGTGGCAGAGCAGGGTAGGCCTAAATCACCTGGGTGGGAGGAAGGACGCAGGTGATGGACAGCCACTGTGTCTGCACTATAACACTACCATTTGCTTGTTAGTATTGTTTTGTGTATCTAATTACATTTACCCTCAGCTAAAGTAGCACCAATTGCGGATACCGTGACTAGCATATAGAGGACTGAGAGGGGAAGGTGTACTAAACACATACATTTGTTTGTATCAGACCAGCATCCTGCCCAGTGGGCTAAACTGTGGAGAGCTACTGGACATCAGAGGTCTCTTGAAAGAGCACTTACTGGTGAAGGCCTTGGAACAGACCACCACTATTAGTGGACACTAACTGGAAGCCTGTACCTCAGTCTATAGCTATGCAGTCCACACATTAGCCATTGGCAAGGGAACTCTGTACATGGTTTTAAAATACGTCCTCATATAAACTCTCTAATATGAGAAGGACTCTTACCACAGTCTCTCTGTCTGTCTCTGACTGTCTCTGTCTCTTTCTGTATCTCTCTCTCTCTCCCTCTGTCTCTCATTCTCGACTGGGTCTCTGTCCTTTCCCCTTCTCCTTCCATCGTTGTTACATCCTCCTCACACCTCAATGACAACCCTCTCCTTCTTCCTGTTGTGTACTTCTTTTAGAAAGGTACACCCTGCCTCCTCCTCCTTTTCCCCCTTAGCAAACAGTACATCCCTCCCTCTGCTCCTTCCCAGAAAACCTCCCCTCTGTCCCCTCCCTCACTCCCGCCCGAGACGTCACCTTTCTCTCCTTCCTCCTCCCCTCCAAACCGCACCTGCCTCCCTCGTCCTCTCTTCCTCTCCTCCACTCCAAACATCAGTTCTCCTCCTCCTCTCCTCCCCCTCTCGTTGGCTTGATGAATGGCTTCACTGCAGGGAAAGTGTTGATTTTCATCCCTTGGTCTGATTTTTGCTGGCTGTTATTAATTTCAAACACTCAGAGAAAAGCAAGTGAGTCAATCAATAAGGAAATGAACACACTGAACAGCATTGGCTCTCACAGTTATTCCCCCTGTGCCCATGTCCTCCACAAGGCCAGACTGCTGTATATGTGTGTACATATATGTTTCTATAGATTCCCTCTATAGCTTCTGCACACGTCAGTGTATTAGACGTATATGAATAGGATTGTATTGGGCAGGTTGACCTAACCAATTATAAACCTCTATATACAAGATTCTTTCATAGTCTTCATGACCGTTCATAAACATCAATGAGACCGAATAAGACTGACCCAAACCAAAGCAGAGGATTTCTTAAGATGTTATATCCAGTGTCTGGTAAGGTGGAGTTCATTAAGACACACTGAAGTGACGGAGTCCGTGTGTAGACTAGTGCATATGTGGACGGCTGTATCCGGCACCTCCAGGGAAGGAGAGGTGGGAGAGCAGAGCAGAGTAAACAGGCATAGAGAGAGCCAGCGGTGCTCTCTGTCGTAGTTAGTCTTTCACACTATAACACCATCTAAAGCCATCAGATGACCTCCACGCGTCACAGAATCTCCCTCAGCCATTCCTGACGGAGGAGGACATTCAGACAGTGGAGGAAGGGAAAGAAGGAGGGGAGAGAGAGGAAAGTCTGCTCCCAGACCAGAGTTATGACGGCACATTAAAGGGGATGGTGTGCACAATCCGGCCATAGCTTTATGTCTAAGTGCACATTAGTTATAGTCCACTGTTGATGTTCTCCTTTATGTAATAACCCCATACACATAATGGCCTAACAGTTGTAGTGTTGTCCGACATTTTTAGTGAGGTCAGCTCATTTAATGCATTTCTATACAATTTAAAAACTCTAAAATGCTATTTGGAGAACACCTAAAACAAGCAAAAATAACCCCAGCCATTATCACATTGGTTGCTGAAGCTTCGATCTCCTCAGTCGATCTACAAACACATAGCCTGCTAGCTATACAATTAGCTGCTACACATGAACTCACATGAACTCAGCACCGGGATTAAACACTATCATTTAAAACATACCGAGGGATCTGTTAGCAGAAAAAGTATTTTATTAACCAATTTCCTGCAATTCTACACATTTTGCGATAACTTATGCCGGGTTAATATGATATCTGAGTTAGAGAGACTAATACAATCAATGTGAACCCCCTGAAGGTCAGGGCCCCTGGGCACGTGGCCTGCATGCCCAGTCCACAATTTGGCCATGATTACAACAATAGATAGGCTAGACTAAGTACGCTAATATACCAATGTAAAAAAGTGAACTGACATGGGCTAAGTGAGGGACTATCACTGAGTGACATATAACGAGAGGGAAACTGCTGCCACCAAGTTTCCAATTGCATCCTGTGTTTTCTAGTGTTCTAGAGCGGTCATTCTGTAGCTCAGTTGGTAGAGCATGGCGCTTGTAACGCCAGGGTAGTGGGTTCGATCCCCGGGACCACCCATACGTAGAATGTATGCACACATGACTGTAAGTCGCTTTGGATAAAAGCCTCTGCTAAATGGCATATATTATATTATTCTAATTCTCAACAGTAAGGTGAGAACCTGACTTATTGAAACTCTTTAATACAAAATGGCCGAGGTCTGAACCTCATATGTAGCTAAGGCCCTGCCTGCTTCTCATAGGTGATAGAGATTATGCAAGAGGTGAAGAGGGCATTCGTCAGCATTGTTTGATTCATTTTCTAATTAACACTGTTGTCAAAAAAACAAACAATATATATTATCCTGCCCTCTGAGACACAAAAATAAAACTCGGCAGATATCATCACCGTATTTACAATGTGTTGAGATAAATGTAATCTCTTCGTCTGTGTCTGAGTAGAATCACACGCTCTTCTCATTGGTGTGGTCTGGCTAACACTCCCATTCTGCTACCAGGCTTGTGTTTCAGCTGGTTTCTGTAATGATCGCAATATTTGGTATCAAATTAATGAGCGGTCTGCTTGGTTGAAGCCAGCACTCTGCTGCCCAACCCACCATACATTTAAAACAAACAATTAATGGGTAATGCATCTAAATGAAGTCATATTGTTATCAGCTCGTATATTTGGGAGGCTCAGCTCGTAAATCAATGTGTGTGAATCCAGCAGAATGGGCTACTGAGGAGACGGTAGCCCATAGAACCCCAGGATTCTAGTTAATAGAGTAAACAGAGCGAGAGAAAGACATGGATAGAGAGAGAAGGAGAGAGAAGGAGAGAGAAGGAGAGGAGGAAAGAAGATTAAACAGAAAAACATCAAGACAGATTAAAAGAAAAAGAAGCATTATAGAGAGGGAACAAGAAACAAGATTTTGAAATGATGGCACTTTGGGTGTTCCTGCAGCAGGCATTTGTGAGGGAGAGGAGTGGGGGACAGGAGGGAGAGAGGGAGAGGAGTGGGGGACAGGAGGGAGAGAGGGAGAGGAGTGGGGAACAGGAGGGAGGGAGGGAGGGACAGGAGTGGGGGACAGGAGGGAGAGAGGGAGAGGAGTGGGGGACAGGAGGGAGAGGAGTGGAGGACAGGAGGGAGAGGAGTGGAGAACAGGAAGGAGAGAGGGAGAGGAGTGGGGGACAGGAGGGAGAGAGGGAGAGCAGTGGGGGACAGGAGGGAGAGGAGTGGGGGACAGGAGGGAGAGAGGGAGAGGCGTGGGGGACAGGAGGGAGAGAGGGAGAGGAGTGGGGGACAGGAGGGAGAGAGGGAGAGGAGTGGGGGAAAGGAGGGAGAGAGGGAGAGGAGTGGGGGACAAGAGGGAGAGAGGGAGAGGAGTGAGGGACAGGAGGGAGAGAGGGAGAGGAGTGGGGGAAAGGAGGGAGAGAGGGAGAGGAGTGGGGGACAGGAGGGAGGGAGGGACAGGAATGGGGGACAAGAGGGAGAGAGGGAGAGGAGTGGGGGACAGGAGGGAGAGGAGTGGAGGACAGGAGGGAGAGGAGTGGAGAACAGGAAGGAGAGAGGGAGAGGAGTGGGGGACAGGAGGGAGAGGAGTGGGGGACAGGAGGGAGGGAGAGAGGGATAGGAGTGGGGGACAGGAGGGAGAGGAGTGGGGGACAGGAGGGAGAGAGGGAGAGGAGTAGGGGACAGAAGGGAGAGAGGGAGAGGAGTGGTGGACAGGAGGGAGGGAGAGAGGGATAGGAGTGGGGGACAGGAGGGAGGGGAGTGGTGGACAGGAGTAAGGAGAGACACCCGTCTTTTGCTCTCAAATTTAGAGCATGATGCATGCCCTTTCCCCTTTGACCTACTGCTGTCCTTTCTATGACCATGACTAATGGAAAACAACCCCCTCCACTGGAGTATCACTATTACAGACTGGTGAGGTGCCTGCCTGTTACTATTGTGGACCCTGGGGAGTGGAGAGGTAGAGCGAGATGGATGGAGGGAGTGGTAGAGACAGGAGATAGATGAGGAGGAAGTGTTTTGTGGAGGGAGAGAGAGGGAAGAGGAGAATGGGAAGAGGTAGAGAGGGAAGAGGGGAAGAAGAGGGTGTGTTTTGTGAAGGAGGGGGGAGGAGAGGAAAAGGAGGGAGTGGTAAACAGAGAGGAGGAGAGTGGGGAGGAGAGAGAGGGGGAGGGGTAGCCTATATGAGCAGGACCAGCGGGGGTGGTGGAGCCTGTATGTCTGCTTCATGCCTCTCTGAGCCCAGACATAACTATTGTGTTTACAAGCCTCAGTTGCTCTTACTTTTAAATTATTGGTGTGGGGGACGCGTGGAGGGGAGGAAGGGAGGGGGGAGTATATACTTATCTTCTCTCTCCCTCTCTTTCATAGTTCTGGTTAACCAGGCTTAAGAATGCTCTTTGTGTTTTCTAATGATAGACTCTGGGTATTGACTGACTGAGCCTATGAGAGACCCTAAAGACCATAGCCTCAGTGACTGAGTTCTCCAGAAAGGAGGGAGAAGGAACGCTCTGTTTTGAACAGTGGCTTTGCTGGGCCTCAACTGAGAGAGGGGCTATGGGGAGGCCATGTTGTCTCCCATGCAACTAGGGTAGACATGTCATGTAGTGGAGCAAGACATACACTAAATGACCAAAAGTCTGTAGACACCTGCTCGTCGAACATCTCACTCGAAAGTCATGGTCATTAATATGGAGTTGGTTCCCCCTTGCTGCTATAACAGCCTCCACTCTTTTGGGAAGGCTTTCCACTAGATCCGGCTGTGATTGGGAGTCCCATAGGGACTGTCTGGAAGGATGGATGACACTAATAACTCCAGACATCCAGACAGACCATAGTTAGCTCAGCTGGTCTCTATGGATATGAGTTGTCTGTCTGTCTGTCTGTCTGTCTGTCTGTCTGTCTGTCTGTCTGTCTGTCTGTCTGTCTGTCTGTCTGTCTGTCTGTCTGTCTGTCTGTCTGTCTGTCTGTCTGTCTGTCTGTCTGTCTGTCTGTCTGTCTGTCTGTCTGTCTGTCTGTCTGTCTGTCTGTCTGTCTGTCTGTCTGTCTGTCTGTCTGTCTGTCTGTCTGTCTGTCTGTCTGTCTGTCTGTCTGTCTGTCTGTCTGTCTGTCTGTCTGTCTGGAAGGATGGATGACACTAATAACTCAAGACAGACCATAGTTAGCTCAGCTGGTCTCTATGGATATGAGTTGTCTGTTTGTTGGAATGTTTTGTGCTTTGCTCTTCTTTACTTGGTACGGCTCTTGTTTGTAAACACAAATGCATCACTTCCTCTCTGTGTGGCCTGGAGGGAGAATAAACCCACACTCTGCACTGCTTCCTTACTGAAACAACCTGCCCGATGTCTTACACACGACACACACTCCCTTCTTATACACACATACGCCCCTCCCTGGTCTACACACTCCCAACTCAACTTACACACTACCTGTCCGCCTCACCTTGAGGGAGGGCACGTTATAGGACTCTGCACAGACATTAGTCATACAAGCCCCTGCAGAACCCTCCCACAGTCTTACACACACCAAATCTGTATATATACACAGACAGGACATGAGTGCTCCCTATTGCTGCTCAATATGCACTGGGCTTCACCATCTCAGTCATAGCAGGGGATTGTCTCAGGACAATGAGTGCTCAATATTGCTGCTCAATATGCACTTACTGCTAGGGTGTAGGAGAACACCACCTTAGATAGCTAGCCATCTCTCTCTCTCTCTCTCTCTCTCTCTCTCTCTCTCTCTCTCTCTCTCTCTCTCTATTTAGACTCTCCCATCTCATCTGTTTAGATGATGGGAGAGGCGTGTGTATGGCCCATCAGACATTTAGATCCTTACTTGTTAGATGTGTACATGTTGTAAACAGTTGTTGTATTACCTCATGCAGTGGAGACTGAGGGGACAACCGCTCATAATAATGGCTGGAATGACAGGAATGGAATGGCACCAAACCACGTGGTTGATGTATTTGATACCATTCCACTCATTCCTCTCCAGCCATTACCAGGAACCAGTCCTCCCCAATTAAGGTGCCACCAACCTCCTATGAACATTCAATTCTCATCCTCTTCCTCATCTCTGGCAGAATGTTCACCTCCTATTACTATAAAGAGAGGGAGTGTGTGTGTGTGCGTGTGCGTGTGTTTGTACAATCCGTGTGGGCCTCTATCTCCTGGCCAGGGTGTGAGCACATGGAGGTCAGAGGCAGGGCTGGCTGTGTCTCCATTCCCACGGCTGCTGTCTCACAGCACATTGGTCACAGAAGGATGAAAAGACTATGGATTTTTCCTCTTCTTTGCATTCTCCGGAGCAGGCAGATTAGGCAGGAGATACGTGGAGCCTGACCCATTCAAAGCAGCTCTAAGCTCAACATTGTAGTGCTGCCTGACCCGCCTCTCTGGTTCAGGGAGCAACACACAGGCATACACACACACACGCACGCACACACACACACACACACACACACACACACACACACACACACACACACACACACACACACACACACACACACACACACACACACACACACACACACACACACACACACACACACACACACACACACACACACACACACACACACACACACACACACACACACAGGCAGGCAGGCATGCATGCATTCAAACTCACACACACACACATACACGCATACTCAAATCAAATCAAATCAAAGGTTATTTGTCACGTGCGCCGAATACAACAGGTATTCGAACAGACCTTACAGTGAAATGCATACTTACAGGCTCTAACCAATAGTGCGAAAAAAAGGTATGTGTGTGTGTGTAGGTAAGTAAAGAACCAACAACAACGAGACGGCCTACAGGGAGGAGGTGAGGGCCCTCGGAGTGTGGTGTCAGGAAAATAACCTCACACTCAATGTCAACAAAACAAAGGAGATTATCGTGGACTTCAGGAAACAGCAGAGGGAGCGCCCCCCTATCCACATTGACGGGACAGTAGTGGTGAGGGTAGTAAGTTTTAAGTTCCTCGGCGTACACATCACGGACAAACTGAATTGGTCCACCCACACAGACAGCGTGGTGAAGAAGGCGCAGCAGGGCCTTTTCAACCTCAGGAGGCTGAAGAAATTTGTCTTGTCACCAAAAGCACTCACAAACTTTTACAGATGCACAATTGAGAGCATCCTGTCGGCTGTATCACAGCCTGGTACAGCAACTGCTCCACCCACAACCGTAAGGCTCTCCAGAGGGTAGTGAGGTCTGCACAACACATCACCGGGGGCAAACTACCTGCCCTTCAGGACATCTACACCACCCGATGTCACAGGAAGGCCATAAAGATCATCAAGTACAACAACCACCCGAGCCACTGCCTGTTCACCCTGCTATCATCCAGAAGGCGAGGTCAGTACAGGTGCATCAAAGCAGGGACCGAGAGACTGAAAAACAGCTTCTATCTCAAGGCCATCAGACTGTTAAACAGCCACCACCAACATTGAGTTGCTGCTGCCAACATAATGACTCAAATCCAGTCACTTTAACAATGGAAAAATTGATGAAAAATGTATCACTAGCCACTTTAAACAATGCCACTTCATATGATGTTTACATACCCTACATTACTCATCTCATATGTATATACTGTACTCTATATCATCTACTGCATCTTGCCATCTTGATGTAATGTATCACTAGCCACTTTAAACAATGCCACTTAATATAATGTTTACATACCCTACATTACTCATCTCATATGTATATACTGTACTCTATATCATCTACTGCATCTTGCCATCTTGATGTAATGTATCACTAGCCACTTTAAACAATGCCACTTAATATAATGTTTACATACCCTACATTACTCATCTCATATGTATATACTGTACTCGATACCATCTACTGTATCTTCCCTATGCCGTTCTGTACCATCACTCATTCATATATCTTTATGTACATATTCTTCATTCCTTTACACTTCTGTGTATAAGGTAGTTGTTGTGAATTTTTAGGTTAGATTATTTGTTGGTTATTACTGCATAATCGGAACTAGAAGCACAAGCATTTCGCTACACTCGCATTAACATCCGCTAACCATGTGTATGGGACAAATACAATTTGATTTGATTTGGAAATAAAACTACAGTAAAAAGACATTTGAAAATAAGAGTATAAAGGTTATATACAGACACCTGTTAGTCAGACATATTGAGGTAGTATGTACATGTAGATATCGTTAAAGTGACTATCCATATATGATGAACAGAGACAGAGAGTAGCAGTAGCGTAAAGAGGGGTTGGCGGGTGGGTGGTGGGTGGGACACAATGCAGATAGGCCGGGTTAGCCAATGTGCGGGAGCACTGATTGGTCGAACCAATTGAGGTAGTATGTACATGAATGTATAGTTAAAGTGACTATGCATATAAGATAAACAGAGAGTAGCAGCAGCGTAAAAAGAGGGGTTGGGGGATTGGGGGGACACACAATGCAAATAGTCCGGGTATCCATTTGGTTTCCTGTTCAGGAGTCTTATGTCTTGTGGGTAAAAACTGTTGAGAAGCATTTTTGTCCAAGACTTGGCACCGGTACCGCTTGCCATGCGGTAGTAGAGAGAACAGTCTATGACTGGGGTGGCTGGGGTCTTTGACCATTTTTAGGGCCTTCCTCTGACACCGCCTGGTGTAGAGGTCCTGGATGGCAGGCAGCTTAGCCCCACTGATGTACTGGGCAGTGCACACTACCCTCTGAAGTGCATTGCGGTCGGAGGCCAAGCAATTGCCGTTCCAGGCAGTGATGCAACCGTTCAGGATGCTCTTGATGTTGCAGCTGTATAACCTTTTGAGGATCTCAGGACCCATGCCAAATCTTTTTAGTTTCCTGAGGGGGAATAGGCTTTGTCGTGCCCTCTTCACAACTGTCTTGGTGTGTTTGGACCATTCTAGTTTGTTATTGATGTGGACACCAAGGAATTTGAAGCTCTCAACCTGCTCCACTACAGCCCCGTCGATAGCCCCGTCAATAATATACACACACACACATGCAGGAAGGCATGGACACCACACTCACCGACACATTCTCTCTCTCTCTAATAAAGTTAATCTTGGTTCAAAATGTAGCCAAACAGTACATGGGTGAAACACTGACCTCTTAACCTTGGATGTGAATGTTTAAGTGAGGAAGCTGAGCTTGCTGTCAACACGTTCACACACTGACTGTACACACAAAGACAAAAATACACAAACACACAAACATTCCCTAGCATACACTTATGGAGACCGACACGTACTCTATGTCGGCAGACACACAAACTGGGAAAAACATAAATTGGAAAGAGAGAAAAAGAGAATGGAGAGAAAGGGGAGGGAGACGTATGGGGGAAGGAGAAAGAAAGACAGAAAGATTGAGGGAGGTAGGCAGAGACAGAGGAAGAATTCAAAGACCCGTTGCCTTCGCAAGCAATTAGAATCATTTCAAATGAATATGAAAGCGTCCGCTGCAGTCTTATCTGCATCCCGAGGAGAAGGCTCTCCTCCTCCTCAATCAACATGCATGAGTGGCCTCCCTGACGGAAACACTGACACCCTGCCATATGCTGGGTTCCTCTCTCTTTTCCCTCTGTCTTCAGCTCGCAGCTCTCGCCCTGTAAAGAATACTACAAATCCATGCACACAGACAGGTTGTCATACAGAGACTGCTAGGGAGAGGCTGTAATGGGGCTGTAACTGAACTGTCTCTGAACTGTCTTGTTCCGAATTCTATTGTTCAGTCTTTTTTGTAAATCTTGCTTTCACCTCAGCTAAAACTATTTGTCAGACTGCAGGCTGTCCGGTTGACCAGTGTCTACAGTGACGTCATGACTGCCAAGGGAAGAAGAAAACAAATGTCTTTAGTTTCTCTGTGTTTCATAAATTACCTTAAATTCGCAAGAGGCTGAATGTATCTCAGCGGAGAAAGCATCCGAGCGAACGAAACAACGCCTCTCTGTCTCAGTATGTGTAGCGTATCTATCTGATGCTGTCTGGTCAGAAAGAGCATGACATTGTTGCTGCCTCTACCATTGAATGCAAGGGAAGCCAGTGGGCATTAGGATTCCCTTGATTAAAAAAAGTATAAAATTATATCCAATCAGCTTTGAGCTAAACTGAGTGAGCTCAGCGCAGCAGACCAATCACATAACAAGCCAAAAATCATTATTGACAGAAAAAAATGGAATTGTTGTATCTCATTGTGTTCTTGGCCTCCGGCGGTTAGCTAGCTAGCTAAATTCGTCTCTTTCTTAAATTAGCTATGGATGGAGAAAGGGATTTGGACTTGTGGTTTTAATTAATTCTCCGTACTGGCCAATGATTATACCGGTGATTCTGATCCAACCATTAATGTCCATCCTGACCTGAGAGATGGAAATTTAACTTGTAGCTAGATGTAGTATGCTAATGTTAACTAGCTAACCTGGCATATTGTTTGCCATGAAAGGAAGTTAGGCTAGCAAGCAAGTATTTTAGCCATAGACAGTTTAGGCAACATGAAAGAGGAGGATGGCATTGGCGGGATCTCTTCGAGTAGGGTGTGTCAATATGTTTTTCCTACTTGCACACAGGCACACACACACACACACACACACACACACACACACAGAAATCAGTACCCTGGACAGCCATATCATACTTAGCTTAACGTTGACTGGACTAAGTAGTTTTTGTTATCTTTTAGTTGTCACTGTATAGACAAAGCAGAGGTGATTTGATGATGTTGATGATGTTGAAGTTGAAAAGGTGCTGGAATAGTGGAGGCAGCAACTGTTTTCCTTGTAACTTGCGGTAGCTCTGTGGTTCTAAATCAATAGTTGTTCAGTAGTCCAAAAATGTGGGAAACATTACCTTTCTTGACCATGCTGTGGGTCATGTAACTGTTACATGCAATATGTTCTGTGGACAGATGTTGCTCTCCGGTTTTGTACTGAAAAAAAAAGGTGCAGTCGAATTCATTCTGCAACTGTGTCTTCTTATTGTCTCAGCATCAGGCCTATATATCATGATGTCAAGGTTTATGAACTAACAGGTTATAGAGCAAACAGCACAGTCATCACAACACATCGGTTGAAATATGTGTTTTTCTTCTGGATTTTACCCACTCACCACTAGATACATAGCAAAGAAGATGTCGACCATTTACAGTAATGTGACCGTCATTTCAACATCTCCACCATGTAAAATGGTGACAGTCATGGGATAAAGTTGCAGGGCGAGAGTATTGTTGATGGAAAGATGTGTTTTTGTGATCGTCTGTGTGTGTGTACGTGACCGTGTGTCTGTGCTTGTGACTGTTTGTGACCGTTGCTGGTTTCTGGATGTTGGACGACGTGTGAATCACTGGTAGGATGTGTTGTTCACAACCCACTCGAAACTGCCATCATCAGTGTTTTGTGTGTGTGTGTGTGTGTTTGTGTGTGTGTGTGTGTTTGTGTGTGTGTGTGTGTTTGTGTCAGGGGGGGTAGGCACTGGGGAGCCAGGCTCAACCACTCAGATTAAGCAACAACAAAATAATATGTATGTATATATATCAAGAGAGAGAGAGAGTAGAGTACACACTGGGCATGGACATTACCTAGAAGTATCAGGGCATACTGAACACAATCTGATGTCACAATCTCTCTCTCTCACACACACACACACACACACACACACACACACACACACACACACACACACACACACACACACACACACACACACACACACACACACACACACACACACACACACACACACACACACACACACACACACACACACACACACACACACACACACACACACACACACACACACACACACACACACACACACACACACACACCAGTGGCGTAGCCAGAAACTCGTTGGTGGGTGGGCCTGCAGAAATGTTGGTCCAGTTTGGAACAGTGACAAGTAAAGACCGCAATATATACACATGCAAAAGGCTCCTCTGAGTGCATGTCTTTTCAACTACTAGTAGACCTACACATTCTAGTAGTATCTCTCTCTCCTGTGCATCCTTCTGTCTTTGTACCAGGGCAGGTTGGCAGGCAGGCAGGCAGCTTGTCTCCGTCTGAGTCATTAGGGATCCTGCTCGTTGTCACGGACACACAGAGGGCATTCAGTGCCATGCCATGCGTGGGACAGGAAGTGTGTGTGGCGAGAATGACATAAGCAGAGCGCATTGCTCTTCCCTGGCACCATAATTTCACTACACCTAGAGTACATATGAGGGGTCAAGGACGAGACACAAACACACGTGCAAACACACACACACAGACACGCACACACACACACGCATTACTATTGATACAAGCGAATGCGATCACAAATAGTCTATATGTGTAAGAGTGTGTGTCTGTGTATGTTTTGTCTGTGTGTATTTGTCTGTGTCCACACACTCTTGGCAGCAACGGGCACACACACTGTGTGCGTGCTGTAAATAGGCGGTGTGTGTTGTTGGTCTCTGCTGTGTTGGGGCCAATTTTAGAGCTCAAGCAGGAAACCAGGCCACTCTGACAGCCATGCACCCTGCCAGCCAGTACTGAACACAACACACCAGTTCCAGAACCTTCTGTCTCACACACAGCAATACACACACACTACACAACAGATACATACACACACCCATTTTAATAAAATTTCATTGGTACCACCACTTCTCCACAACATCATTCTACCATTTAATTTCTCTGATATTCAATCATGCATTTTCCCTGTTGCCTGCAAATTCTGCAGCACGGCTCTACTATAATCCTGCTTCTCTGAGCTGTGCAGAATCCTTTCCTGGAAGGACCTTGAACTAGAGGCCCCCTGTTGAGCCACTCTGGGGTCCCTGTCCCCTGCCTGTCCTCCTAGCTGCCTTTTAGGACTGTACATGGCTCCCTACCTGGGGATTTATTAAACATTTAGTCAGTGGCTTTCTCTAGTAACCTACCAGACTCTACCCTCACGGTACCACAGGGAATTTGTCTGCACCTCTAGGTTTGCCATTTATTTGACCATCAGAAGAAAATGTATGTAACTTTGTATACACTTGTAGAGGTTAAAAACCACCAATGATATTTTAGCTGCTAGAAAGCTGTTTTAGTTTGGTACAGCATGGTCATGGAATTGACCCATTTTTAATATTGTGGAATATTGTTATCCTGTATTACATTGTTCCACCCCTCTAATACTGTGGCCAGTTATACTCATGTGGCCAAGACAGGCATTGTACTGCAGCAGAGAATAATTCCCTTGGAGAAATTCCTTCAGAACACAGTGACACACTGATCTGAGCTCAGTCGGATTGGGGCCTAAATGAAGCGAGTCAAAAGAGTCCCATCCTAAAGGACACCACAATGGCTGCCCGTCTACATCAGAGTTGGGGTAGCACCAGCACACAGCTCTTCAAAGGGACAAGAAGTGGAGTTCCAGTCGCCAGCCTCTCATATTTGGGAGGGAGAAATTCTTCTCGCCGCTCCTGCCTCTCTCTATAATTACAGTATGTGCATGGTGATGTGCTTTTTACAGCCTGCCTAACAGTAGGACATTATCTGGTAGGAACAGAGCCCAATTAATTGTGGCACTTTGCAGGCGTACTTGTGCGAAAACATTGTAATGACACACAAATTGGCTCCCGTTGAATATATTGAATAAATAAAGTCTGGAGGTTAAACAACCTTCACGACGTCACAGAATAAAACGGCTTCAGAGTATCTCTGTCTATCATTCTCTCTCTCATTCCCTTGTTCTCTTAAAGTCTCTCTCTGCATATGGAGAGAACACACATCCTTTCCATTTTCCCTACAAGACTGCTGTGTGTGTGTGTGTGTGTGTGTGTGTGTGTGTGTGTGTGTGTGTGTGTGTGTGTGTGTGTGTGTGTGTGTGTGTGTGTGTGTGTGTGTGTGTGTGTGTGTGTGTGTGTGTGTGTGTGTGTGTGTGTGTGTGTGTGTGTGTGTGTGTGTGTGTGTGTGTGTGTGTGTGTGTGTGTGTGTGTGTGTGTGTGTGTGTGTTTGTGCTTGTGTCGGTGCGTGTGTTAGAGACATAGATATATCTCCGTTACTATATCTCCGTTGCTATATATTCTTTGTATATTCAGTGGAATGCTTTAGGGTAACTGAGAATGACAACAGAGGTTTATAAAAGGAAGCAGGACCTGTTTGGGGGTCAATGACAAGCTATGTCACGCCACAGTGAGTGCCTGTTGTGGGCCTATAAAACATCGATGCGTCAGCACTTTGAGAGAAAAGCACCTTTTGTCTCTGGCATCACTGGGGGACAGTGTGGGTATCTGCCCAAGCTCACAACATTGCCCACACTCCCCCTTTGCTTTGAAGCCCCTAAATAAGATCTGGTGCAACCAATTACCTTCAGAAGTCAAATAATTAGTTAATAAATAAAGTCCACCTGTGTGTATTCTAAGTGTCACATGATCTCAGAATATACAGTTGAAGTTTACACACACTTAGGTTGGAGTCATTAAAACTCGTTTTTCAACAACTCCACAAGTTTCTTGTTAACAAACTATAGTTTTGGCAAGTCGGTTAGGACATCTACTTTTGCATGACACCAGTCATTTTTCCAGATTATTTCACTTACAATTCACTGTATCACAATTCCAGTGGGTCAGAAGTATACATACACTAAGTTGACTGTGCCTTTAAACAGCTTGGAAAATACCAGAAAATGATGTCATGGCTTTAGAAGCTTCTGATAGGTAAATTGACATAATTTGAGTCAATTGGAGATGTACCTGTGGATGTATTTCAAGGCCTACCTTCAAACTCAGGGCCTCTTTGCTTGACATCATGGGAAAATCAAAAGATATCAGCCAAGACCTCAGAAAAAAACTGTAGACCACCAAAGGTTTGGTTCGTCCTTGGGAGCAATTTCCAAACGCCTGAAGGTACCACATTCATCTGTACAACCAATAGTACGCAAGTATAAACACCATGGGACCACGCAGCCACCATACCGCTCAGGAAGGAGACACGTTCTGTCTCCTAGAGATGAACGTACTTTGGTGCGAAAAGTGAAAATCAAGCCCAGAACAACAGCAAAGGACCTTGTGAATATGCTGGAGGAAACAGGTACAAAATCATCTATTTCTACAGGAAAACGAGTCCTATATCGACATAACCTGAAAGGCCTCTCAGCAAGGAAGAAGCCCCTGCTCCAAAATCACCATAAAATAAGCCAGACTACGGTTTGCAACTGCACATGGGGACAAAGATCTTACTTTTTGGAGAAATGTCCTCTGGCCTGATAAAACAAAAATAGAACTGTTTGGCCATAATGACCATCGTTATGTTTGGAGGGAAAAGGGGGAGGCTTGCAAGCCAAAGATATACCATCCCAACCGTGAAGCACGAGGGTAGCAGCATCATGTTGTGGGGGTGCTTTTCTGCAAGATGTACTGGTGCTCTTCACAAAATAGATGGCATCATGAGGTTGGAAAATTATGTGGATTCATTGAAGCAACATCTCAAGACATCAGTTAAAGCTTGGTCGCAAATGGGTCTTCCAAATGGACAATGACCCCAAGCATACTTCCAAAGCTGTGGCAAAATGGCTTCAGGACAACAAAGTCAATGTATTGGAGTGGCCATCACAAAGCCCTGACCTTAATCCTATAGAACATTTCTGGACAGAACTGAAAAGGCTTGTGCGAGCAAGGAGGCCTACAAACCTGACTCAGTTACACCAGCTCTGTCAGGAGGAATGGGCCAATATTCACCCAACTCATTGTGGGAAGCTTGTGGACAGCTACCCAAAACATTTGACCCAAGTTAAACAATTTAAAGGCAATGCTACCAAATACGAATTGAATGTATGTAAACTTCTGACCCACTGGGAATGTGATGAAAGAAATAAAAGCTGAAATAACTCTCTCTACTATTATTTTGACATTTCACATTGTTAAAATAAAATGGTGATCCTATCTGACCTAAAACAGGGAATATTTTCTCTGATTAAATGTCAAGAATTGTGAAACCGAGTTTAAATGTATTTGGCAAAGGTGTAAGTAAACTTCTGACTTCAACTGTATACACCTGTTCTGAAAGGCCCCAAAGTCTGCAACACCACTAAGTAAGGGGCATCGCCAAGCAAGCGGCACCATGAAGACCAAGGAGCTTTCCAAACAGGTCAGGGACAAAGTTCTGGAGAAGTACAGTTGGATTGGGTTTGATTATAAAAAAATATCCTTAATTTTAAAAATCCCACGGAGCACCATTAAATCCATTATTAAAAAATGGAAAGAATATGGCACCACAACAAACCTGCCAATAGAGGGCCGCCCAACAATACTCACGGACCAGGCAAGGAGTGTATTTATCAGAGAGGCAACAAAGAGACCAAAGATAACCCTGAAGGAGCTGCAAAGCTACACAGCAGAGATCGGAGTATATGTCCATAGGACTACTTTAAGCTGTACACTCCACAGAGCTGGGCTTTAAGGTAGAGTGGCCAGAGAAAAGCCATTGCTTAAAGAAAAAAAAACACAGTGGTTTATGGGGAAACATTGAAATGTCTTGGCCTAGTCAACACCCAGAACTCAATCCAATTGAGAATCTGTGGTATGACTTAAAGATTGCTGTATAACAGCGGAACCCATCCAACTTGAAGGAGCTGGAGCAGTTTTGCCTTGATGAATGGGCAAAAATCCCAGTGGCTAGATGTGCCAAACATATAGAGACATACCCCAAGAGACTTGCAGCTGTAATTACTGCAAAAGGTGCCTCAACAAAGTATTGACTTTGGGGGGTGAATGGTTATGCACATTCAAATTTTCATTGTTTTTTTCTTTATTTCTTGTTTGTTTCACAGAAAAAAATGTTTTGCATCTTCAAAGTGGTAGGCATGTTGTGTAAATCAAATGATACAACCCCCCCCAAAATCCATTTTAATTCCAGGTTGTAATGGCAACAAAATAGAAAAAATGCCAAAGGAGGTGAATACTTCCCACTGTATGTTGAAATCTCAAGTGAGTTTGTAGTATTTCTATTTGTAATCTTGTAACCGTGAGACTCAAGTGATGATGTGATGCGGGTTATGGAAACATTGGTCTTTGCCCCCGGCCTTCTTCCACAACTACTGTACTGCCCCCTTAGGTCCTTGTAGTGGTCAGTGATAATGTGTGTGTGTGTGTGTGTGTGTGTGTGTGTGTGTGTGTGTGTGTGTGTGTGTGTGTGTGTGTGTGTGTGTGCGTGCGTGCGTGCGTGCGTGCGTGCGTGCGTGCGTGCGTGCGTGCGTGCGTGCGTGTGTGAGATTGCGCGTGCTCATGCATGCATTTGCGTATGTGTGTGTACCTGCTTACTGCTCTTACACCAGCATGTTTATGAGGTGTTCATTTGGGTCATTTTGATGTGCCCGACAGCAGACGACAGATAACTGTACTGTGTGTGTACCAGTGTGTGAAAGATAAGGGCCCACCATAGGCCCATTCCGCCGGGTGGTATCGGCATGGCACGTACAGTAAATGGCAGAGGAGTGGCATGGCTGTCAGCCGGAACGTGTGCTTGGCAGGCGGCAGCTACGCTATTAACGAGCGCTAACAGTTTTATTATTAGAAAATAAACGGTGCGCTGCAAAACTCTGAATGTTATTAGCACCCCACCATCTGGGTCTGACAGCTGTGTTCAGACACCACTACACCACCATGGCTGTGGTGCTGCTGACGGTGTCATCACAAATCTCAATCTGAAATCCCTCTTTCTATCTATGGCACTTCCTCTCTGATGCAGACTCTGTCTCTCTTTATATTCTCTCTCTCTCTTTCTCTTGCTCTCTTTCTCTTGCTCTCTTTCTCTCTCCCGCACACTCTCGCGTGCTCTCTGTTGCTCTTGAGCGCTCTCTCTCGGGCGCTCTCTCTCTCGGGCTCTCACTCTCTCTCTCCGACTCTCTCTCTCTCTTGGGCACTCTCTCTCTCTCTCGCTCTCTCTCTCGGGCGCTCTCTCTCGGGTGCTCTTTCTCTCTCTCTCTCGCTCTCGGGCGCTCTCTCTCGCTCCCTCTCTCGGGTGCTCTCTCTCTCTCGCTCTCTCGGGTGCTCTCTCTTTCAGGTGCTCTCTCTCTCTCTCTTGGGCTCACTCTCTCTCGCTCGGGCTAGCTCTCTCTCTTGATCGGGCTCGCTCTCTCTCGGGCTCTCTCTCTGGCTCTCTCTCGGGTTCTCTCGCTATATTTGTCCTTTTTCATACATGTACAAGTTGAATTATAGGCATGTATCATATTAATATATATAAATAATACAAATATTACTACAACTAATATTAATAACAATTATAATCAGTATATTATTATATTATTTGTATTACACACATCAAGACACACAGTTAACAGGAGGCCCTTAGAGCATTGTTTTAGTAGGAACACATAGTTATATTGGTATGGTGCAGGGATTTCGCTGCCTGTGACAAAATAAAAAATCTAACCCAAACTGCAAGCTCTCTTTAAAAGGCCCGTCATCCTTTGTTTTTTACAGGCAGGCTGTGAAAATAGAGCACTGTGATCAAATCAAATCAAATGTATTTATATAGCCCTTCGTACATCAGCTGATATCTCAAAGTGCTGTACAGAAACCCAGCCTAAAACCCCAAACAGCAAGCAATGCAGGTGTAGAAGCACGGTGGCTAGGAAAAACTCCCTAAAAAGGCCAAAACCTAGGTGGAGATTATAACAGAACATGGTCAAGATGTTCAAATGTTCATAAATGTCCCGCATGGTCAAATAATAATAATCACAGGCAGAACAGTTGAAACTGTAGCAGCAGCAAGGCCAGGTGGACTGGGGAGTCATCATGCCAGGTAGTCCTGAGGCATGGTCCTCGGGCTCAGGTCCTCCGAGAGAGAGAAAGAAAGAGAGAAAGAGAGAAGAGAGAGCATACTTAAATTCACACAGGACACCGGATAAGACAGGAGAAGTACTGCAGATATAGCAAACTGACCCTAGCCCCCCGACATATAAACTACTGCAGCATAAATACTGGAGGCTGAGACAGGAGGGGTCAGGAGACACTGTGGCCCCATCCGATGATACCAAACAGGAAGGATATAACCCCACCCACTTTGCCAAAGCACAGCCTCCACACCATGAGAGGGATACCTTCAACCACCAACTTACCATCCTGAGACAAGGCCGAGTATAGCCCAGAAAGATCTCCGCCATGGCACAACTGTATAGCCCTACTCAAAAGTATATTTCTGCCAATAGAAAAAAGCTAAACTGGAAACCAATCTGCTGTATGTTAAGGTTACCAGTGTACGTACCACTCTCAATAAAACATGTTTACAGAGACAACAAATACAGCCAAACATAACATCTCCAAGATGTGATTTTTTAAATCTTATTTATTTTGATTGAAATAGCACCATAAACCTTTTTAATCAAGCTGTAATAAGCAAGATTATGTTTATTGATATGATAAAGGAGTTCAACATTAATGACAAGTTATGGTCAGGTTTTAACTTCTTATAGCTGCAGGGGCAGTATTGAGTAGCTTGGATGAAAGGTGCCCAGAGTAAACGGCCTTCTCCTCAGTCCCAGTTGCGAATATATGCATATTATTAACAGTATTGGATTGAAAACACTCCAAATTTTCTAAAAGTTTGAATGATGTCTGTGAGTATAACTGAACTCATATGGCAGGCAAAAACCTGAGAAGAAATCCAAACAGGAAGTGAGAAATCTGAGGTTGGTCGATATTCAACCCAGCCCCTATTGAATACACAGTGGGATATTGGTTATGTTGCACTTCCTAAGGCTTCCACTCGATGTCAACCGTATTTAGAAACTTGAATGAGGCTTCTACTGTGATGTGGAGATGGATGGGAGCTGTTTGAGTCAGTGGTCTGGCAGAGAGCCAGGTCCTGGTAATGCACATTTCACATGATAGCGACCTGCGTTCCATGGCTTTTCTACAGACAATGGAATTCTCCGGTTGGAACGTTATTGAAGATTTATGATAACAACATCCTAAAGATTGATTCTATACTTAGTTTGAATTATTTCTAAGACCTGTAATATAACTCTTTTAAGTTTTCGCCCGACTTTCGGCCTGACCTGCACGAGCATTTGGATTTGTGTACTAAACGCGCTAACAAAAGTAACTACTTGTACATAAATAAAGGACATTATTGAACAAATCAAGCATCTATTGTGGAACTAGGACTCCTGGGAGTGCATTCTGATGAATATCATCAAAGGTAAGGGAATATTTATAATGTTAATTATTGGCAGATAAAACAATTAAAAATTCTGAGCACAGTCTCAGATTATTGCATGGTTTGCTTTTCCCATAAGTAAAAAAATAATCTGACACAGCGGTTGCATTAAGGAGAGGTATGTCTATATTTCCATGTCTAACAATTGTATTTATCGACATTTATGATGAGTATTTCTGTAAAATGATGTTGCTCTCTGAAATATCACTGGATGCTTTTGGAACTAGTGAACATAACGCGCCAATGTATACTGAGATTTATTTTAAATAAATAGGAACTTTATCAAACAAAACATGCATGTATTGTGTAACATGAAGTCCTATGAGTGTCATCTGATGAAGATCATCGAAGGTTAGTGATTAATTTTATCTCTATTTGTGCTTTTTGTGACTCCTTTCTTTGGCTGGAAAAATGGCTGTGTTTGCTTTCGCTGTAAAGCCTATTTGAAATCTGACACTGTGGTGGGATTAACAACAAGATTACCTTTAAAACGGTATAAAATACATGTATGTGTGAGGAATTTTAATTATGAGATTTCTGTTGTTTTGAATTTGGCTCCTTGCACTTTCACTGACTGTTGTCATATCGATCCCGTTAACGGGATTGCAGCCCTAAGAAGTTTTTAAATGACATCCACTGTGCTCTTGACAAGAAGTTTCATTGTGTGTCTGTCTTTATTGATTTGTCAATGGCATTTGACACCGTGGTCCATGCTGTGTTAGTGCAAAGGTTAACCTCTCTGGGATATGTGGGACGGTAGCGTCCCACCTGGCCAACATCCAGTGAAAATGCAGAGTGCCAAATTCAAATAAATTACTATGAACATTAAACTTTGATGAAATCACACATTCAATATACCAAATGAATGCTACACTTGCTGTGAATCCAGCCAATGTGTCAGTGTCACACCCTGACCATAGTTTGCTTTGTATGTTTTGTATATGTATGTTTGGTCAGGGTGTGATCTGAGTGGGCATTCTATGTTAGATGTCTTGTTTGTCTGTTTCTGTGTTTGGGCCTGATATGGTTCTCAATCAGAGGCAGGTGTTAGTCATTGTCTCTGATTGGGAACCATATTTAGGTAGCCTGTTTGGTGTTGGGTTTTGTGGGTGATTGTCTATGCTATTTCCTTGTGTCTGCACAGGTCTCATTTATAGCTTCACGGTCGTTATTGGTTTATTGTTTTTGTATTCAGTACTTTCTTTAATTAAATATTCACCATGAACACATACCACGCCGCATTTTGGTCCTCCGATCCTTCTCGCCTCTCCTCTTCAGATGAAGAGGAGGAAGAACGTGACAGAATCACCCACCAACCAAGGACCAAGCGGCGTGGTAAACATCAGCTGCAGCAGCAGGAGAAGCAACAGAGGCAGCAGCAGCAGGAGCAGCAGCAGCAGCAGTGGGAGAAGCTGCACTATTTGGAGAAATGGACTTGGGAGGAGATCCTAGACGGGAAAGGACCCTGGGCAGAGCCAGGGGAATATTGCCGCCCCAAAGCCGAGCTGGAGGCAGCGAAAGCAGAGAGGCTGCATTATGAGGAGCTAGCACGGCAGAGCGGATGGAAGCCCGAGAGTCAGCCCCAAAAAATTATTGGGGGGGCACACAGGAAGTGTGGCGAAGCCAAGTAGGAGACCTGCGCCAACTTCCTGTGCTTACCAGGGGGTGAGAGAGACCGGGCAGGCACCGTGTTATGCTGTGGAGCGCACGGTGTCCCCAGTGCGGGTGCATAGCCCGGTGTGGTACATACCAGCTCCGCGTATCGGCCGGGCTAGAGTGGGCATCGAGCCAAGTGCCATGAAGCTGGCTCTACGCATCTGGTCTCCAATGCGTCTCCTTGGGCCGGCTTACATGGCACCAGGCTTGTGCATGGTGCCCCTGGTTCGCCTGCATAGCCCAGTGCGGGCTATTCCACCTCGCCGCACTGGCAGGGCGACCGGGAGCATTCAACCTGGTAAAGTTGGGCAGGCTCGGTGCTCAAGAGCTCCAGTGTGCCTGCACAGTCCAGTCTATCCGGTACCACCTCCACGCACCAGCCCTCCGGTGGCAGCCCCCCGCACCAGGCTGTCTCTCCGTCTCATCCCTACAGCTGCTCCCGCCTGTCCGGCGCTGCCGGAGTCTCCCGCCTTTCTGGCACTGCCGGAGTCTCCCGCCTGTCCGGTGCTGCCGGAGTCTCCCGCCTGTCCGGCGCTGCCGGAGTCTCCCGCCTGTCCAGCGCTCAGCCCCTCAGCCCAGAGGAGACAGAGCTTCCGCCCCTCTGTCCCGAGCTGCCCCTCTGTACCGAGCTGCCCCTCTGTCCCGAGCTGCCCCTCTGTTCCGAGCTGATCCTCTGTCCCGAGCTGCCCCTCTGTCCCGAGCTGCCCCTCTGTCCCGAGCTGCCCCTCAGTCCAGTGGGTTCATTGAGAAGGGTCGCCGTGGTTAGTAGGCCACGGAAGGGGACAATGGGGCGGACGAAGACTATGGTGAAGTGGGGGCCACATCCAGCACCAGAGCCGTCACCGCGGACAGATGCCCACCCAGACCCTCCCCAATAGGTTCAGGTTTTGCGGCAGGAGTCCGCACCTTGGGGGTGGGGTACTGTCACACCCTGACCATAGTTTGCTTTGTATGTTTCTATGTTTTGTTTGGTCAGGGTGTGATCTGAGTGGGCATTCTATGTTGGATGTCTTGTTTGTCTGTTTCTGTGTTTGGGCCTAATATGGTTCTCAATCAGAGGCAGGTGTTAGTCATTGTCTCTGATTGGGAACCATATTTAGGTAGCCTGTTTGGTGTTGGGTTTTGTGGGTGATTGTCTCCTGTGTCAGTGTTTGTGCCACACGGGACAGTTTCGGGTTTACACGTTTGTTGTTTTTGTAGTTTATTCATGTATGGTTTTCTTATTAAAAACAAACATGAATTTCAACCACGCTGCATTTTGGTCCTCCTCTCCTTCACCGGAAGAAAACCTTAACAGTCAGATTTTTAAAATGCCCTACGGCGAAAGCAAATGATGCTATTACCTGAGGATAGCACCCCAGTAAACAAAGAGAGAAACATATTTCAACCCTGCAGGCGCAACACAAAACGCAGATATAAAAATATAATTCATGGCTTACCTTTGACGAGCTTCGTGTGTTGGCACTCCAATATGTCCCATAAACATCACAAATGATTCTTTTGTTCGATTAATTCCGTCGATATATATACAAAATGTCCATTTATTTGGAGCGTTTGATACAGAAAAACACTGGTTCCAACTTGTGCAACGTAACTACAAAATATCGCAAGAGTTACCTGTAAGCATTGTCCAAACATTTCAAACTACTTTTGTAATACAACATTAGGTATTTTTTAATGTAAATAATCGATAAAAAATTGAAGACGGGATATATTGTGTTCAATATCGGAGGAAAACAAAGTGGAGCGTGCCTCCAGTCTAGTGTACTCTAACAAAGAGTACACTAGACTGGAGCCTCATTCTGAACAGTGTTACTTCTTCATTTCTCAAAGGAAAAACCTCAACCAATTTCTAAAGACTGTTGACATCCAATGGAAGCGATAGGAACTGCAGGAAAGTCGATTCGAAATCTGAAATCCCATTGAAAAGAGAGTGACTTCAAACAACAACAAAATATCTGAACGGTTTGTCCTCGGGGTTTCGCCTGCCAAATAAGTTCTGTTATACTCACAGACATGATTCAAACAGTTTTAGAACCTTCAGAGTGTTTTCTATCCAAATCTACTAATACTATGCATATCTTAGCTTCTGGGTCTGAGTAGCAGGCCATTTACTTTGGACACACTTTTTATCCGGACGTGAACATACTCCCCCTTGTACAAAAAAGGTTAAACTGTTGTGGAATTACTGGTCATGCTCTAGATTTGTTTATAAATTACCTATCAAATCCTACACAATGTGTAATGGCGGATAGTTGTAAATATGAGTCCAAAGAGTTGTGCTCAGGTGTTCCACAAGGTTCTATTTAGGGCCCACTGTTGTTAATTTTGTATATCAACAACATTGGGGATCATATTGTAACAGCGGATGTTAATTTTTTATGCAGATGATACTGCTCTTTATTCAAGTAGTGGTAGTTTATCTTTAGCTTTTGAAAATGCCCAAAGAGCATTTAACATCATTTAAAAACAGAAACTTATATATATTCAGGCCTCAACCACTACCCTGAGTGCACTTGATTCAGTATATCATGTGGCCCTCAGGTTCATTAAAAATCAAAAACATCTAACACATCATTGTGATCTCTACAGCGCTGTTGGCTGGTCGTCATTGACCTTGCGTAGGCTAAACACTGGTATACACTGATTTATTAGGCCATACTGGGTAAAACGCAGTTTTATCTCTGTTCTTTTTAAAATCAGATCGATTAAAAAATAGAAATTATGGTCCCATTCTGATTTGCTTTTAACAATACCAAGAATTAGAACAGGTCATGGTAGAAATAATTTTAGTTACTGGAATTCTCTCCTGAACATTAAAAAAATGGATGATCTAGTCTCGTTGGTGGAGTTTAAACACTTGACCGATGTAAATATCAAAGAAGAGTGTAATCATCTTTAGGACAGCTGTTGTTTTGTCAAGACAGTCATGTGTTTTTTATGGTAACATGTAATTGTTGTACTGTATGTGTGTCTATAGTTTTGTTTAATGTTGTGTTAGTGTATGTAAGTTGTTTTGTCTGAAACCTGGTTCCCCAGCTGCTATTGGACCAGGTCTCTCTTGAAAAATGTGAAGAACCTATATAAAAAAATATATAATAATGTGATGACAGGTCATGACGCCGTTGGGTGACTATGTCAGATGTCCGTTCGTGCAGCGTGGAAAGCCCCCCTATAGGTTCCTTTCTCCATAGAAGAGTTGCTTGCAGTATGTTGGGGCAAACCCCTGGTGCCCTATAGTGCCCGTAGTACCCACCTGATGGTTTCAGGAAGTGAAGGCGGTAGGCGTACTATCAAACGTCCCGTTACAGGTTACACCCACAGTGACATCACACTTCATCACTATCACTTTGTTTTTTTCTCACTCAGAGTTAGTATGAATTTACAATGCTTTTTTGTCTCTCCATTGCATTCTGTGTACTGTAAGTATATTTCTATGTGTATAGGCGTACATGTGTATGCAAACCTGTGTCTTTGTGTGTGAGAGTGCAATGTGCATGCAAACCTGTGTGTGTGTGTGTGTGTTATCCCTCCTGCGTGTGTCCCCTATCCTCCTATCCCACAGCATCTCATGGGTTTATTTAATCAGATAACCTGCTACCACTGGCCTGCAGCGAACCCCATGATTCTCCAAGCTCCTCATGTTGCCCCCCGGTCCTCCAGAGAAACCCCAGCTAACGGAGATGCCTCCAGACACACACACTCTTACTGCAGACGCTGCACAATACACTCCGTGTCTTCCTCTCTCTCTCTCTTCCTCCCCTCCAGGAGAAGAAAACATGTTTTATCTTTCTCCGCTAACTCTGCTCCCGCTCCTCGTATAGGTATCGTTCTCTGCTTAGTCTGCATGCATAGCTACTTACTTGTCTCTTATTTAGGAACGTCACGTCCATGTAGCGTGAAGGACTCTGGGATGCCATAGGAATCCATTTCACATACAGATGCACAGGGGGAGAGAACAGTGAATGGAGAGAATCGGACATGAGAGAAACAGTGTACTTTCAATTTCAAGCCGGCTTTTTCCTATTCTGCTGTTGTTATCGTCCGTCTGGTTCTATTTGATTGGACGTTTCGTCTCTGTCTGGTGCTTTTGGAGTAATGCTGTAAATGGTTAATCCAAAGTGGATCTGTAACAGATACAACGTTGAGAGAACTGAAGCAGGGTGTACCTGAACAGCTTCTACCCCCAAGCCGTGAGACTGGTAATAGTTCACCAAATAGCTACCAGGACAATCTACATTGACCCTTTTCGCACTAACTCTTTTAACTCATTACATACGCTGCTGCTACTGATTATTATATATCCTGTTGCCTAGATACTTTACACTGTAAAAAAACAATCAAATTGTTTCAACTAATTATTATTACATAACTAATAAGTAACTGGTTTAACAGCCTTTTTTTGTTGTTTACTTAACCTTTTGGGTCAAGTGTTACCTGAACTAAAAATAATTAGTTGGCCCAAGCTTAGCTCCAACTTGGCAGACATGGGGGTGTAGCAGAATAGATTGGAATGTGATGAACCAAGAGGTTATGAGTTCAAATCCCAGGTGAGGACATGTTGAATAATAATTACTATATACATGCACAATGTAATCAAGTATGTCAACATGTGTCAAATATTTAAGTTGAAAACATTGTATGTTAAGAGCACTGTGTGTGTAACTAGTTCCACAGCCTTTTTTAGGTTTCTAGTTGAATGAACATATATCCACCAACAGGTTTCGGTGCCAATGCACCACACAATATATGAGGAAGAGAAGCTTAGGCCTAACCCTAAAGAGAGAGAGGCTGGTGGCATGCTGCGACACCAACATACACTCCCCTATTTTGGCCCACCCCTCCCCCCAGTATATTTGACTGTATTTTTGCCTACGTTTTCTCAAGTTGGAGCTAAGTTGGAGCCAACTCATTTGTTTTAGTTCAGGTAACACTTGGACTTCAAAGAGGTTTATGAGAAAACATTGCTGCTGGGCTGACACAGATCTCCAGGCACTCCCAGGCCCAGTTTGGAGCACAGACCAGGGGAGCCCAGCCCTCCACAAGTCCACATAGCTGGCATGGTGCTGAAGAACAAGTCCACGAGCCAGAGGTTATGGAGGTCGAAAGTGGGTGGGCGGGGAAGGAGAGGATGGCGTGTGTGCAACTGTGCGTGTGTGTGTGTGTGTGTGTGTGTGTGTGTGTGTGTGTGTGTGTGTGTGTGTGTGTGTGTGTGTGTGTGTGTGTGTGTGTGTGTGTGTGTGTGTGTGTGTGTGTGTGTGTGTGTGTGTGTGCGTGTGCGTGTGCGTGTGTGCGTGCGTGCGTGTGTGCGTGTGTGTGCGAACTGTACATGCATGCATGATTGTGTGTGTGTGTGTGTGTGTGTGTGTGTGTGTGTGTGTGTGTGTGTGTGTGTGTGTGTGTGTGTGTGTGTGTGTGTGTGTGTGTGTGTGTGTGTGTGTGTGTGTGTGTGTGTGTGTGTGTGTGTGTGTGTGTGTGTGTGTGTGTGTGTATAAAGTGGGACTCCACGAGGCATTGTAAAGACGCAGGCAGGGAGGCAGCCCAGGAAAGGGAGAATTCACAGGTTAGTCTCAGAGAGAACACAGACCAAATGAGTCACTCTGGCAGCAGACAAAGACAATGCAGTACCTCGGAGAATAACGGGAGATGGTATTTCCCCCAACACAACATGATAGTCTGCAGGCAGAAAGGCGTTTATGGATGACTCTATCAAAACACCAACTAGCCCACCGACCACTTTCAATTAAAACACCAAAGTCACTGTGTGGTTATACAGACATGATCAAAGACACCTCTGTGTATTATCAATCTCTATCTAATGAGGGGGGGGAGAGAGAGAGAGAACATAGTGTGTGTTAGTGTATGTGAATGCGAATGCCCACGCACATGCTTGCGCGCACGCGTGTGTGTGTGTGCAAGCATTAACGTGCACGTGTGTGTGTGTGTACTGTGTGAACTGTAACTCTCTGCGAACAGTATGTGTGTGTCTGTGGTTAATGTGCTCAACTTCACTCAGACCACATATAAAAGTGATGGCTGGTGAATACCACATAAGAGAGGAGATAAAAACAGATAATTGTTGAGATCAAACAGTTCTTCCACAGGCTAGGCAGTAGACAGGCTAGGCAGTAGACAGGCTAGGCAGTAGACAGGTACTGCCTAGGCAGTGGACAGGATATACAGTAGACAGGCTAGGCAGTAGACAGGCTAGGCAGTAGACAGGCTAGGCAGTAGACAGGCTAGGTAGTAGACAGGCTAGGCAGTAGATGGGCTAGGCAGTAGACAGGCTAGGCAGTACACAGGATAGGCGGTAGACAGGATAGGCAGTAGACAGGCTAGGCAGTAGATGGGCTAGGCAGTAGACAGGCTAGGCAGTACACAGGATAGGCGGTAGACAGGATATACAGTAGACAGGCTAGACAGTAAACAGGATATACAGTGGACGGGCTAGGCAGTAGACAGGATATACAGTAGATAGGCTAGGCAGTAGACAGGGTATACAGTAGACAGGCTAGGCAGTAGACAGGCTAGGCAATAGACAGGCTAGACAGTAGACAGGCTAGGCAGTAGACAGGGTAGGTAGATGGGCTAGGCAGTGGACAGGCTAGGCAGTAGACAGGGTAGGCAGTGGACAGGCCTGTTAGTGGACCGGCGAGGCAGTAGACGGGCCAGGCAGTGGACAGGCTAGGCAGTAGATGGGCTAAGCAGTAGACCGGCAAGGCAGTGGACAGGCTAGGCAGTGGACAGGCTAGACAGTAGACGGGTTAGGCAGTACACCAGCTAGGCAGTAGACAGGCTAGGCAGTGGACAGGCTAGACAGTAGACGGGTTAGGCAGTGGACAGGCTAGACAGGAGACGGGTTAGGCAGTGGACCGGCTTGGCAGTAGATGGGCTAGGCATTGGTCCGGCTAGGCAGTGGACAGGCTAGACAGTGTACCGGCTAGGAAGTAGGCAGTAGACACGGCTAGACAGTAGGTAGTAAGACAGGCTAGGCAGTTGGCAGCAGACAGGCCAGGCAGTAGACAGGTTACGCCGTAGCTGGGCTAGGCAGTCGATGGGCTAGGTAGTAGATGGGCTAAACAGTGGACAGGCTAGGCAGTAGATGGGCTCGGCATTAGATGGGCTAGGCAGTAGATGGGCTAGGCAGTGGACAGGCCAGGCAGTAGATGGGCTAGGCATTAAATGGGCTAGGCAGTAGACAGGCTAGGCAGTGGACAGGCTAGGCATTAGATGGGCTCAGCAGTGGATCGGCTAGGCAGTAGATGGGCAAGGCAGGCTAGGCAGTAGATGGGCTAGGCAGTAGATGGGCTAGGCGGTAGACAGGCTAGGCAGTGGACATGCTAGGCAGTAGATGGTTTAGGCAGTGGACCGTCTTGGCAGGGGACAGGCTAGGGAGTGGACAGGCTAAGCAGTAGATGGGCTAGTCGGTGGACAGGCTAAGCAGTAGATGGGCTAAGCAGTGGACAGGCTAGGCAATGCGTTGGCTAAGCAGTAGACCGGCTAGGCAGTGGACAGGCTAGGCAGTGGACAGGCTAGACAGTAGATGGTTTAGGCAGTGGACCGGCTTGGCAGTAGATGGGCTAGGCAGTGGACAGGCTAGGCAGTGGACAGGATAGGCAGTGGACCGTCTAGGCAGTGGACAGGCTAGGCAGTTGACAGGCTAGGCAGTAGGCAGTAGACACGGCTAGACAGTAGGTAGTAGACAGGCTAGGCAGTAGACAGGTTAGGTCGTAGATGGGCTAGGCAGTGGACCGGCTAGGCAGTGGACTGGCTGGGCAGTGGACCGGCTAAGCAGTGGACAGGCTAGACAGTGGACCGGCTAGGCAGTGGACAGGCTAGACAGTGGACAGGCTAGGCAGTAGGCAGTAGACAGGGCTAGGCATCAGGTAGTAGACAGGCTATGCAGTAGACAGGCTAGGCAGTAGGCAGTAGACACGGCTAGACAGTAGGTAGTAGACAGGCTAGGCAGTAGACAGGTTAGGTCGTAGATGGGCTAGGCAGTGGACCGGCTAGGCAGTGGACTGGCTGGGCAGTGGACAGGCTAAGCAGTGGACAGGCTAGACAGTGGACCGGCTAGGCAGTGGACAGGCTAGACAGTGGACAGGCTAGGCAGTAGGCAGTAGACAGGGCTAGGCATCAGGTAGTAGACAGGCTATGCAGTAGACAGGCTAGGCAGTAGGCAGTAGACACGGCTAGACAGTAGGTAGTAGACAGACTAGGCAGTAGACAGGTTTGGTCGTAGATGGGCTAGGCAGTGGACCGGCTAGGCAGTGGACAGGCTTGGCAGTGGACAGGCTAGATATTGGACAGGCTAGGCAGTAGGCAGTAGACTGTGCTAGGCATCAGGTAGTAGACAGGCTAGGCAGTAGACAGGCTAGGCAGTAGGCAGTAGACACGGCTAGACAGTAGGTAGTAGACAGACTAGGCAGTAGACAGGTTAGGTCGTAGATGGGCTAGGCAGTGGACCGGCTTGGCAGTGGACAGGCTAGATATTGGACAGGCTAGGCAGTAGGCAGTAGACTGTGTTAGGCATCAGGTAGTAGACAGGCTAGGCAGTAGACAGGCTAGGCAGTAGGCAGTAGACAAGGCTAGACAGCAGGTAGTAGACAGACTAGGCAGTAGACAGGTTAGGTCGTAGATGGGCTAGGCAGTGGACTGGCTAGGCAGTGGACAGGCTAGGCAGTGGACAGGCTAAGCAGTAGATGGGCTAAGCAGTGGACAGGCTAAGCAGTAGATGGGCTCGGCAGTGGACAGGCGAAGCAGTAGATGGGCTAAGCAGTGGCAAGGCTAGGCAGTGCGTAGGCTAAGCAGTAGAACGGCTAGGCAGTGGACAGGCTAGACAGTAGATGGTTTAGGCAGTGGACCGGCTTGGCAGTAGATGGGCTAGGCAGTGGGCAGGATAGGCAGTGGACAGGATAGGCAGTGGACCGGCTAGGCAGTGGACAGGCTAGGCAGTTGACAGGCTAGGCAGTAGGCAATAGACATGGCTAGACAGTAGGTAGTAGACTGTGCTAGGCATCAGGTAGTATACAGGCTATGCAGTAGACAGGCTAGGCAGTAGGCAGTAGACACGGCTAGACAGTAGGTAGTAGACAGACTAGGCAGCAGACAGGTTCGGTCGTAGATGGGCTAGGCAGTGGACCGGCTAGGCAGTGGACAGGCTAGGCAGTGGACAGGCTAGATAGTGGACAGGCTAGGCAGTAGGCAGTAGACTGTGTTAGGCATCAGGTAGTAGACATGCTAGGCAGTAGACAGGCTCGGCAGTAGACAGGCTAGGCAGTAGACAGGCTAGTAAGTAGGCAGTAGACAAGGCTAGACAGTAGGCAGTGGACAGGCTAGGCAGTGGGTAGGCTAAGCTGTAGACCGGCTAGGCAGTGGAAAGGCTAGGCAGTGGACAGGCTAGACAGTAGATGGTTTAGGCAGTGAACGGGCTTGGCAGTAGATGGGCTTGGCATAGGACCGGCTAGGCAGTGGACCGGCTAGGCAGTGGACCGGCTAGGCAGTGGACAGGCTAGATAGTGGACAGGCTAGACAGTAGATGGTTTAGGCAGTGAACGGGCTTGGCAGTAGATGGGCTTGGCATAGGACCGGCTAGGCAGTGGACCGGCTAGGCAGTGGACCGGCTAGGCAGTGGACAGGCTAGGCAGTAGATGGGCTAGGCAGTAGACAGGCTAGACAGTAAACAGGATATACAGTGGACGGGCTAGGCAGTGGACAGGATATACAGTAGATGGGCTAGGCAGTAGACAGGATATACAGTAGACAGGCTAGGCAGTAGACAGGTTAGGCAATAGACAGGCTAGACAGTAGACAGGCTAGGCAATAGACAGGCTTGGCAGTAGACACGATATACAGTAGACAGGCTAGGCAGTAGACAGGCTTGACAGTAGACAGTAGACAGGCTAGGCTGTAGACAGTAGACAGGCTAGGCAGTAGACAGGCTAGACAGTAGACAGGCTAGGCAGTAGACAGTAGACAGGCTAGGCAGTAGACATTAGACAGGCTAGACAGTAGACAGTAGACAGGCTAGGCAGTAGACAGTAAACAGGCTTGGCAGTAGACAGTAGACAGACTAGGCAGTAGACAGGCTAGGGAATAGACAGGATATACAGTAGACAGGCTAGGCAGTGGACAGGCTAGGCAGTAGACAGGCTAGGCAGTAGACAGTAGACAGACTAGGCAGTAGACAGGATAGGGAATAGACAGGATATACAGTAGACGGGCTAGGCAGTGGACAGTCTAGGCAGTAGATGGGCTAGGCAGTGGACAGGCTAGGCAGTAGACAGGGTAGGCAGTGGACAGGCCTGTTAGTGGACCGGCGAGGCTGTAGACGGGCCAGGCAGTGGACAGGCTAGGCAGTAGATGGGCTAAGCAGTAGACCGGCAAGGCAGTGGACAGGCTAGGCAGTGGACAGGCTAGACAGTAGACGGGTTAGGCAGTACACCAGCTAGGCAGTAGACAGGCTAGGCAGTGGACAGGCTAGACAGTAGACGGGTTAGGCAGTGGACAGGCTAGACAGGAGACGGGTTAGGCAGTGGACCGGCTTGGCAGTAGATGGGCTAGGCATTGGTCCGGCTAGGCAGTGGACAGGCTAGACAGTGTACCGGCTAGGAAGTAGGCAGTAGACACGGCTAGACAGTAGGTAGTAAGACAGGCTAGGAAGTTGGCAGTGGACAGGCCAGGCAGTAGATGGGCTAGGCATTAAATGGGCTAGGCAGTAGACAGGCTAGGCAGTGGACAGGCTAGGCATTAGATGGGCTCAGCAGTGGATCGGCTAGGCAGTAGATGGGCAAGGCAGGCTAGGCAGTAGATGGGCTAGGCAGTAGATGGGCTAGGCGGTAGACAGGCTAGGCAGTGGACATGCTAGGCAGTAGATGGTTTAGGCAGTGGACCGTCTTGGCAGGGGACAGGCTAGGGAGTGGACAGGCTAAGCAGTAGATGGGCTAGTCGGTGGACAGGCTAAGCAGTAGATGGGCTAAGCAGTGGACAGGCTAGGCAATGCGTTGGCTAAGCAGTAGACCGGCTAGGCAGTGGACAGGCTAGGCAGTGGACAGGCTAGACAGTAGATGGTTTAGGCAGTGGACCGGCTTGGCAGTAGATGGGCTAGGCAGTGGACAGGCTAGGCAGTGGACAGGATAGGCAGTGGACCGTCTAGGCAGTGGACAGGCTAGGCAGTTGACAGGCTAGGCAGTAAGCAGTAGACACGGCTAGACAGTAGGTAGTAGACAGGCTAGGCAGTAGACAGGTTAGGTCGTAGATGGGCTAGGCAGTGGACCGGCTAGGCAGTGGACTGGCTGGGCAGTGGACCGGCTAAGCAGTGGACAGGCTAGACAGTGGACCGGCTAGGCAGTGGACAGGCTAGACAGTGGACAGGCTAGGCAGTAGGCAGTAGACAGGGCTAGGCATCAGGTAGTAGACAGGCTATGCAGTAGACAGGCTAGGCAGTAGGCAGTAGACACGGCTAGACAGTAGGTCGTAGACAGACTAGGCAGTAGACAGGTTAGGTCGTAGATGGGCTAGGCAGTGGACCGGCTAGGCAGTGGACAGGCTTGGCAGTGGACAGGCTAGATATTGGACAGGCTAGGCAGTAGGCAGTAGACTGTGCTAGGCATCAGGTAGTAGACAGGCTAGGCAGTAGACAGGCTAGGCAGTAGGCAGTAGACACAGCTAGACAGTAGGTAGTAGACAGACTAGGCAGTAGACAGGTTAGGTCGTAGATGGGCTAGGCAGTGGACCGGCTTGGCAGTGGACAGGCTAGATATTGGACAGGCTAGGCAGTAGGCAGTAGACTGTGTTAGGCATCAGGTAGTAGACAGGCTAGGCAGTAGACAGGCTAGGCAGTAGAGAGGCTAGGCAGTAGGCAGTAGACAAGGCTAGACAGCAGGTAGTAGACAGACTAGGCAGTAGACAGGTTAGGTCGTAGATGGGCTAGGCAGTGGACCGGCTAGGCAGTGGACAGGCTAGGCAGTGGACAGGCTAAGCAGTAGATGGGCTAAGCAGTGGACAGGCTAAGCAGTAGATGGGCTAGGCAGTGGACAGGCTAAGCAGTAGATGGGCTAAGCAGTGGCAAGGCTAGGCAGTGCGTAGGCTAAGCAGTAGAACGGCTAGGCAGTGGACAGGCTAGACAGTAGATGGTTTAGGCAGTGGACCGGCTTGGCAGTAGATGGGCTAGGCAGTGGGCAGGATAGGCAGTGGACAGGATAGGCAGTGGACCGGCTAGGCAGTGGACAGGCTAGGCAGTTGACAGGCTAGGCAGTAGGCAATAGACACGGCTAGACAGTAGGTAGTAGACTGTGCTAGGCATCAGGTAGTATACAGGCTATGCAGTAGACAGGCTAGGCAGTAGGCAGTAGACACGGCTAGACAGTAGGTAGTAGACAGACTAGGCAGCAGACAGGTTCGGTCGTAGATGGGCTAGGCAGTGGACCGGCTAGGCAGTGGACAGGCTAGGCAGTGGACAGGCTAGATAGTGGACAGGCTAGGCAGTAGGCAGTAGACTGTGTTAGGCATCAGGTAGTAGACATGCTAGGCAGTAGACAGGCTCGGCAGTAGACAGGCTAGGCAGTAGACAGGCTAGTAAGTAGGCAGTAGACAAGGCTAGACAGTAGGCAGTGGACAGGCTAGGCAGTGGGTAGGCTAAGCTGTAGACCGGCTAGGCAGTGGAAAGGCTAGGCAGTGGACAGGCTAGACAGTAGATGGTTTAGGCAGTGAAGGGCTTGGCAGTAGATGGGCTTGGCATAGGACCGGCTAGGCAGTGGACCGGCTAGGCAGTGGACCGGCTAGGCAGTGGACAGGCTAGATAGTGGACAGGCTAGACAGTAGATGGTTTAGGCAGTGAACGGGCTTGGCAGTAGATGGGCTTGGCATAGGACCGGCTAGGCAGTGGACCGGCTAGGCAGTGGACCGGCTAGGCAGTGGACAGGCTAGGCAGTGGACAGGCTAGGCAGTAGGCAGTAGACACGGCTAGACAGTAGGTAGTAGACTGTGCTAGGCAGTAGACAGGTTAGGTCGTAGATGGGCTAGGCAGTGGACCGGCTAGGCAGTGGACCGGCTAGGCAGTTGACAGGCTAGGCAGTGGACAGGCTAGATAGTGGACAGGCTAGGCAGTAGTCAGTAGACTGTGCTAGGCATCAGGTAGTATACAGGCTAGGCAGTAGACAGGCTAGGCAGTAGACAGGCTAGGCAGTAGGCAGTAGACTGTCTAGGCAGTGGACAGGCTAGACAGTGGACAGGCTAGGCAGTAGGCAGTAGACTCTGCTAGGCATCAGGTAGTAGACAGGCTAGGCAGTAGACAGGCTAGGCAGTAGACAGGCTAGGTAGTAGGCAGTAGACAGGGCTAGGCATCAGGTAGTAGACAGGCTCGACAGTAGACAGGCTAGGCAGTAGGCAGTAGACAGGTAGAGGCAGTAGGTAGAAGACAGGCTAGGCAGTAGACAGGCTAGGCAGTAGACAGGATAGGCAGTAGGCAGTCGACAGGCTAGGCAGTAGGCAGTCGACAGGCTTAGCACTATACAGGCTAGGCAGTAGACAGGCAAGGTAGCAGATAGGCTAGGCAGTAGACAGGCTAGGCAGTAGACATTAGACTGGCTAGGCAGTAGGCAGTAGAGAGGTCTCGGCAGTAGGTAGAAGACAGGCTAGGTAGTAGACAGGCTAGGCAGTAGGCAACAGACAGGATAGGCAGTAGGCCGTAGACAGGATAGGCTTTTGACAGGATAGGCAGTAGACAGGCTTGGTAGCTGAATTGGCCAGGGGCCTCTGGTACTGAAATGACAACTTGATTTCACTCAAACACAGCCATCAGTATTGGCACTTAAGAGGCAATTGTTTTTTGATGTAATGTTATTAAAAAGTTGAGGCTAAACAGTCAATTAATCCGTTTTTGTTGTTGTTTTATAATCTATTGTATTGATGCTCCTAATACAAGGTCATCGACCTTTCACCTTTTGATGTTTATTTTATATTTGTGTGTTTTAGTCTGTAATGTTCTGCAGTTTGCCTTTATAGTGGATTGAACATATTGTGTGTGCCATGTGTGATCTCTCCATTGTCTTAGCCATGTTTTAAATCTCCGTACATGCCAGGAGTGTGCCAACACTAGCATTGATTTAATGTGGAGTGGTTGTAAATCAGCTGACCTCAGATCAGAGCTTGGTCTTTAAAAGCAGTCCAAATGGACCAGATTGAGAAACACATGGATGAGGAATGGCATTGATGAGAGGTCTGTGTCACTGTCTTGGCGGAGGGCCAGGGGGTAGTGTGAATTGTGTAGTGTTACTCTCTGACAGGGCTGAACACTGTCGGTCTGACAGGCTGTACCTTCCTCTATATCTGAGTCTGTCCCCTTCCCTCTCCTCCCCTCCTGGGTAGGTTTTCCCACACAATGACCATAGTGAAGTAAATTACTCTGAGTTTACAATGCACTATTTATTCACCCTCTCAATTCCTTCTAATCTTTCTGTGTACCAGCCTAACAGAAATGCCAACAGAGGTCAATGTTAGGGTCAGCCAACCACGTTCAGACGTTTATATCACAGTTTACAAAGGCCTAACTAATGGTGCAGCCGGAAACTTTCTCAGTTCTCTTTCAGTTCTCTCTTTCCTCTCTTTTCCATATTGCCTCCCCTTTTCTTTGTTGATACTCATTCTGCAAGATAAAAAAAGTATCTCTCTCTCCCTCTCTCTCTGCCTCTGTCTCTCTCCCTCCCCCACTCTCTCTGCCTCTCTCTCTCTCTCTCTCTCTCTCTCTCTCTCTCTCTCTCTCTCTCTCTCTCTCTCTCTCTGTCTCTCTCTCCCTCTCCCTCTCTCTCTGCCTCTGTCTCTCCCTCCCCCACTCTCTCTGCCTCTGTCTCTCTCTCTCTCCCTCTCTCTCTGCCTCTGTCTCTCTCTCCCTCTCTCTCTGCCTCTGTCTCTCTCCCTCCCCCACTCTCTCTCTCTCTCTCTCTCTCTCTCTCTCTCTCTCTCTCTCTCTCTGTCTCTCTCTCCCTCTCCCTCTCTCTCTGCCTCTGTCTCTCCCTCCCCCACTCTCTCTGCCTCTGTCTCTCTCTCTCCTCTCTCTCTCTCTCTGCCTCTGTCTCTCCCTCCCCACTCTCTCTGCCTCTGTCTCTCTCTCTCTCTCTCTCTCCCTCTCTCTCTGCCTCTGTCTCTCCCTCCCCCCACTCTCTCTGCCTCTGTCTCTCTCTCTCTCTCTCCCTCTCTCTGCCTCTGTCTCTCTCCCTCCCCCACTCTCTCTGCCTCTGTCTCTCTCTCTCCCTCTCTGCCTCTGTCTCTCTTTCTCTCCCTCTCTGCCTCTGTCTCTCTCTCTCTCCCTCTCTGCCTCTGTCTCTCTCTCTCTCCCTCTCTCTGCCTCTGTCTCTCTCTCTCTCTCTCCCTCTCTGCCTCTGTCTCTCTCTCTCTCCCTCTCTGCCTCTGTCTCTCTCCCTCCCCCACTCTCTCTGCCTCTGTCTTTCTCTCTCTCCCCCACCCTCTCTGCCTCTCTCTCTCCCTCCCCCACTCTCTCTGCCTCTGTCTCTCTCTCTCTCTCCCTCTCTGCCTCTGTCTCTCTCTCTCTCCCTCTCTCTGCCTCTGTCTCTCTCCCTCCCCCACTCTCTCTGCCTCTGTCTCTCTCTCTCCCTCTCTGCCTCTGTCTCTCTTTCTCTCCCTCTCTGCCTCTGTCTCTCTCTCTCTCCCTCTCTGCCTCTGTCTCTCTCTCTCTCCCTCTCTCTGCCTCTGTCTCTCTCTCTCTCTCCCTCTCTGTCTCTCTCTCTCTCTCTCTCCCTCTCTGCATCTGTCTCTCTCTCTCTGTCTCTGTCTCTCTCTCCCTCTCTGCCTCTGTCTCTCTCTCTCTCCCTCTATCTGCTTCTGTCTCTCTCTCTCTCCCTCTCTGCATCTGTCTCTCTCTCTCCCTCTCTCTGCCTCTGTCTCTCTCTCTCCCTCTCTCTGCCTCTGTCTCTCTCCCTCCCCCACTCTCTCTGCCTCTGTCTCTCTCTCTCTCCCTCTCTCTTTCTCTCGCTCTCTCTGTCCGTGGAACATACTTCTTCCCCCTGTAGCTGATCTGCTGTGTGTGACAGTCTATTAATGATGGGGCGGCAGCTCCCCAGACAGCTTTATAATAGTAATTCCTCTCTCCCTCTCTCCACCACTACCAAATTGTTCTGGGGGAGAAATAGGAACTAATCTTGTCCACTGTCATCACAGTAGAAAACTTAGCCACACAAAGCCATGAATCCAATCTTACCTTCTACTCTTGAAATAACTATTTGTGCTACATATTGTATTAATCTCTGTGCACTTTTCTATTGTCAGTGTAATACCTCAGACAATATACTTTTTGTTTCTTTAGGAGTATTTATCTAATATTTGATTAGATGGAAAAAAGAGAGGGAGAAAAATGTGGCATAGAGAAAATGTTATTACATAAATGGACTATGCAAGACAAAGACATGCGTATTATCATAATTAAAAGTGAGACGGAACATATGGTGAGGGAGAGGAGCTGCACGTAAACAATCAAAGTGAAAGCCTCTAAGTGAACGGAAAAGCAGGAAAGGCTCATTTTTCAACCCGGGATGGAAGGAAGCACTGATGGAGCCAGTGACTCCCAGAGCACAGGGAGACTCACTAACCTACACTTCTCTGTAACCTTCCCCTCTCTTCCCCTCCCCTCTCCTCTCCTCTCCTCTCCTCTCCTCTCCTCTCCTCTCCTCTCCTCTCCTCTCCTCTCCTCTCCTCTCCTCTCCTCTCCTCTCCTCTCCTCTCCTCTCCTCTCCTCTCCTCTCCTCTCCTCTCCTCTCCTCTCCCTCCATCCCTCTGTCCACTTCTTGCCCTGGTCCCTGGGTTATGTGTGTCCAGGAATAGCTGCCACGTGGGCCCCACAGCACTGGGATCTGTTCCCTAAGCAGGAAGCTGTTATATGGTTACAGTTATTTCTGTTGTCTGTCTGGGGATAGTTTTTCTGCGCTCCGGAGGATCAATAATTGTCATAAAAAAGCCTGGATCACCCAGTGCCCTCTGCGAGTGGGACGGCCGAGTTGCTGTGTGTAGGTTGGGATGATGTGTGTGTTTGTGGTGATGTGTTTGGTGTAGGAGGGTGTATGTGTGTATGTTTGGCTGGTGTGTTGGGAAGGGTGGTGTTTCTAGCACATAAAAGAAGCAGATATTTCCTGATTTCCCCCTTCCCCGCTGATAAGTTGTCTCAAAACATACCATGCTTTGTGTATCATGTGTATTTGTGTATCTTGTAGGCTCTTCCTTGCTATAGGTCATGACCTGTCTATGTCTCCTTGTCACTCCTCTAGCTCTTCTCTGTTGCTTCTTCAGTCTGCTTCTCTATCACCACCATCTGTATCTTTTCTCTGTCTACGTCTCTCTGTCATTTTCTGTCCTGTAGTTTCATGCTCCTGCTTCTCTATGTCCTGTCTCGACCTGTCCTGTAGCCTCTGTCTCTATTTATCAAATAGGTCGTCTGTATGTCTATCGATCCAATGGGCTGTCTGTATGTCTATCGATCTATCGGTCTGTCTGTATGTACTGTATGTCTTTCCTATAGTCTGTCTGTCTGTCTGTCTGTCTGTCTGTCTGTCTGTCTGTCTGTCTGTCTGTCTGTCTGTCTGTCTGTCTGTCTGTCTGTCTGTCTGTCTGTCTGTCTGTCTGTCTGTCTGTCTGTCTGTCTGTCTGTCTGTCTGTCTGTCTGTCTGTCTGTCTGTCTGTCTGTCTGTCTGTCTGTCTGTCTGTCTGTCTGTCTGTCTGTCTGTCTGTCTGTCTGTCTGTCTGTCTGTCTGTCTGTCTGTCTGTCTGTCTGTCTGTCTGTCTGTCTGTCTGTCTGTCTGTCTGTCTGTCTATCCTATAGGCTGTCTGTCTGTATGTATGTCTATCCTAAATCAAATCAAATCACATTGTATTTGTCACATACACATGGTTAGCAGATGTTAATGTGAGTGTAGTGAAATATGTGTGCTTCTAGTTCCGACAATGCAGTAATAACCAACAAGTAATCTAACCTAACAATTTCACAACAACTGCCTTATACACACAATTGTAAAGGGATGAAGAATATGTACATAAAGATATATGAATGAGTGATGGTACAGAACGGCATAGGCAAGATGCAGTAGATGGTATCGAGTACATCATGAGATGAGTAATGTAGGGTATGTAAACATTATATTAAGTGGCATTGTTTAAAGTGGCTAGTGATACATGTATTACATCAAGATGGCAAGATGCAGTAGGTGGTATAGAGTACAGTATATACATATGAGGTGAGTAATGTAGGGTATGTAAACATTATATTAAGTGGCCAGTGATCAATTCTTTACATCAATTTTTCCATTATTAAAGTGGCTGGAGTTGAGTCAGTATGTTGGCAGTAGCCACTCAATGTTAGTGGTGGCTGTGTAACAGTCTGATGGCCTTGAGATAGAAGCTGTTTTTCAGTCTCTCGGTCCCTGCTTTGATGCACCTGTACTGACCTCACCTTCTGGATGATAGCAGGGTGAACAGGCAGTGGCTCAGGTGGTTGATGTCGTTTATGATCTTTATGGCCTTCCTGTGACATCGGGTGGTGTAGGTGTCCTGGAGGGCAGGTAGTTTGCCCCCCAGTGATGCGTTGTGCAGACCTCACTACCCTCTGGAGAGCATTACGGTTGTGGGCGAAGCAGTTGCCGTACCAGGTGATACAGCCCGACAGGATGCTCTCGATTGTGCATCTGTAAAAGTTTGTGAGTGCTTTTGGTGGCAAGCCAAATTTCTTCAGCCCCCTGAGGTTGAATAGGCGCTGCTGCACCTTCTTCACGATGCTGTCTGTGTGGGTGGACCAATTCAGTTTGTCCGTGATATGTACGCTGAGGTACTTAAAACGTACTACCCTCTCCACTACTGTCCCGTCGATGTGGATAGGGGGGTGCTCACTCTGCTGTTTCCTGAAGTCCACGATAATCTCCTTTGTTTTGTTGACGTTGAGTGTGAGGTTATTTTCCTGACACCACACTCCGAGGGCCCTCACCTCCTCCCTGTAGGCCATCTCGTCGTTGTTGGTATTCAAGCTTACCACGGTAGTGTTGTCTGCAAACTTGATTATTGAGTTTGAGGTGTGCATGGCCATGCAGTCGTGGGTGAACAGGGAGTACAGGAGAGGGCTCAGAACGCACCATTGTGGGACCCAGGGTTGAGGATCAGCGGGTTGGAGATGTTGTTACCTACCCTCACCACCTTGGGGCGGCATGTAAGGAAGTCCAGTACCCAGTTGCACAGGGCGGGGTCGAGACCCAGGGTCTTGATGACGAGTTTGGAGGGTACTATGGTGTCAAATGCTGAGCTATTGTCGATGAACAGCATTCTCACATAGGTATTCCTCTTGTCCAGATGGGTTAGGGCAGTGTGCAGTGTGGTTGCGATTGCATCATCTGTGGACATGTTGGGGTGCTAAGCAAATTGGAGTGGGTCTAGGTTGTCAGGTAGGGTGGAGGTGATATGGTCCTTGACTAGTCTCTCAAAGCACTTCATGATGACGGAAGTGAGTGCTATGGGGCGGTAGTTGTTTAGCTCAGTTACCTTAGCTTTCTTGGGAACAGGAACAACGGTGGCCCTCTTGAAGCATGTGGGAACAGCAGACTGGGATAAGGCTTGAATGAATATGTCCGTAAATACACCAGCCAGCTGGTCTGCGCATGCTCTGAGGACGTGGCTGGGGATGCCGTCTGGGCCTGCAGCCTTGCGAGGGTTAACATGTTTAAATGTTTTACTCACGTCGGCTGCAGTGAAGGAGAGTCCACAGCTTTTGGTAGCGGTGGCACTGTATTGTCCTCAAAGCGAGCAAAAAAGTTGTTTAGTCTGTCTGGGAGCAAGACATCCTGGTTCACGACGGGGCTGGTTTTCTTTTTGTAGTCCGTGATTGGCTGTAGACCCTGCCACATACCTCTTGTGTCTGAGCTGTTGAATTGTGACTCTACTTTGTCTCTATACTGACGCTTAGCTTGTTTGATTGCCTTGCAGAGGGAATAGCTACACTGTTTGTATTCGATCATGTTTCCGGGCACCTTGCCCTGATTAAAAGCAGTGGTTCGAGCTTTCAGTTTCACGCAAATGCTGCCATCAATCCACGGTTTCTGGTTTGGGTTTGTTTTAATAGTTGCTGTTGGTACGACATCACCGATGCACTTGCTAATATACTCGCTCACCGAATCAGCGTATTGTCAATGTTGTTGTTTGACGCAATGTAGAACATATCCCAGTCCACGTGATCGAAGCAATCTTGAAGCGTGGAATCAGATTGGTTGGACCAGATTGGTCAGACCAGCGCTCCTGAGCACGGGAGCTTCCTGTTTTAGTCTCTGTCTATAGGCTGGAAGCAACAATACTTAGTGTATGTAAACTTTTGACCCATTGGAATTGTGATTTATAAGTGAAATAATCTGCCTATAAACAATTGTTGGAAAAGTGACTTGTGTCGTGCACAAAGTAGATGTCCTAGCCTACTTGTCAAAACTATAGTTTGTTTACAAGAAATTTGTGGAGCTATTGAAAAATTAATTTTAATGACTCCAACCTAAGTGTGTGTAAACTTCCGACTTCAACTGTATGTACAGTATGTCTGTCCTATAGGCTGTCTGTCTGTATATATTTCTATCCTATTGGCTGTCTGTCTGTATATATGTCTATCCTATAGGCTGTCTGTATGTATGTATGTATGTCTATCCTATAGGCTGTCTATATGTATGTCTATCCTGTAGGCTGTCTATATGTATGTCTATCCTATAGGCTGTCTATATGTATGTCTATCCTATAGGCTGTCTATATGTATGTCTATCCTATAGGCTGTCTATATGTATGTCTATCCTATAGGCTGTCTATATGTATGTCTATCCTATAGGCTGTCTATATGTATGTCTATCCTATAGGCTGTCTGTGTGTATGTATATCCTGTAGGCTGTCTATATGTATGTCTATCCTATAGGCTGTCTATATGTATGTCTATCCTATAGGCTGTCTATATGTATGTCTATCCTATAGGCTGTCTATATGTATGTCTATCCTATAGGCTGTCTATATGTATGTCTATCCTATAGGCTGTCTATATGTATGTATGTATGTCTATCCTATAGGCTGTCTATATGTATGTCTATCCTATAGGCTGTCTATATGTATGTCTATCCTATAGGCTGTCTATATGTATGTCTATCCTATAGGCTGTCTATATGCATGTCTATCCTATAGGCTGTCTATATGTATGTCTATCCTATAGGCTGTCTATATGTATGTCTATCCTATAGGCTGTCTATATGTATGTCTATCCTATAGGCTGTCTATATGTATGTCTATCCTATAGGCTGTCTATATGTATGTCTATCCTATAGGCTGTCTATATGTATGTCTATCCTATAGGCTGTCTATATGTATGTCTATCCTATAGGCTGTCTATATGTATGTCTATCCTATAGGCTGTCTATATGTATGTCTATCCTATAGGCTGTCTATATGTATGTCTATCCTATAGGCTGTCTATATGTATGTCTATCCTATAGGCTGTCTATATGTATGTCTATCCTATAGGCTGTCTATATGTATGTCTATCCTATAGGCTGTCTATATGTATGTCTATCCTATAGGCTGTCTATATGTATGTCTATCCTATAGGCTGTCTATATGTATGTCTATCCTATAGGCTGTCTATATGTATGTCTATCCTATAGGCTGTCTATATGTATGTCTATCCTATAGGCTGTCTATATGTATGTCTATCCTATAGGCTGTCTATATGTATGTCTATCCTATAGGCTGTCTATATGTATGTCTATCCTATAGGCTGTCTATATGTATGTCTATCCTATAGGCTGTCTATATGTATGTCTATCCTATAGGCTGTCTATATGTATGTCTATCCTATAGGCTGTCTATATGTATGTCTATCCTATAGGCTGTCTGCGTGTATGTCTATCCTATAGGCTGTCTATATGTATGTCTATCCTATAGGCTGTCTATATGTATGTCTATCCTATAGGCTGTCTATATGTATGTCTATCCTATAGGCTGTCTATATGTATGTCTATCCTATAGGCTGTCTATATGTATGTCTATCCTATAGGCTGTCTATATGTATGTCTATCCTATAGGCTGTCTATATGTATGTCTATCCTATAGGCTGTCTATATGTATGTCTATCCTATAGGCTGTCTATATGTATGTCTATCCTATAGGCTGTCTATATGTATGTCTATCCTATAGGCTGTCTATATGTATGTCTATCCTATAGGCTGTCTATATGTATGTCTATCCTATAGGCTGTCTATATGTATGTCTATCCTATAGGCTGTCTATATGTATGTCTATCCTATAGGCTGTCTATATGTATGTCTATCCTATAGGCTGTCTATATGTATGTCTATCCTATAGGCTGTCTATATCCTGTATGTCTATCCTATAGGCTGTCTATATGTATGTCTATCCTATAGGCTGTCTATATGTATGTCTATCCTATAGGCTGTCTATATGTATGTCTATCCTATAGGCTGTCTATATGTATGTCTATCCTATAGGCTGTCTATATGTATGTCTATCCTATAGGCTGTCTATATGTATGTCTATCCTATAGGCTGTCTATATGTATGTCTATCCTATAGGCTGTCTATGTATATGTATGTCTATCCTATAGGCTGTCTATATGTATGTCTATCCTATAGGCTGTCTATATGTATGTCTATCCTATAGGCTGTCTATATGTATGTCTATAGGCTGTCTATATGTATGTCTATCCTATAGGCTGTCTATATGTATGTCTATCCTATAGGCTGTCTATATGTATGTCTATCCTATAGGCTGTCTATATGTATGTCTATCTATCCTATAGGCTGTCTATATGTATGTCTATCCTATAGGCTGTCTATATGTATGTCTATCCTATAGGCTGTCTATATGTATGTCTATCCTATAGGCTGTCTATATGTATGTCTATCCTATAGGCTGTCTATATGTATGTATATCCTGTAGGCTGTCTATATGTACATATATCCTATAGGCTGTCTATATGTATGTCTATCCTATAGGCTGTCTATATGTATGTCTATCCTATAGGCTGTCTATATGTATGTCTATCCTATAGGCTGTCTATATGTATGTCTATCCTATAGGCTGTCTGTATGTATGTCTATCCTATAGGCTGTCATATGTATGTCTATCCTATAGGCTGTCTATATGTATGTCTATCCTATAGGCTGTCTATATGTATGTCTATCCTATAGGCTGTCTATATGTATGTCTATCCTATAGGCTATAGGCTGTCTATATGTATGTCTATCCTATAGGCTGTCTATATGTATGTCTATCCTATAGGCTGTCTATATGTATGTCTATCCTATAGGCTGTCTATATGTATGTCTATCCTATAGGCTGTCTATATGTATGTATATCCTGTAGGCTGTCTATATGTACATATATCCTATAGGCTGTCTATATGTATGTCTATCCTATAGGCTGTCTATATGTATGTCTATCCTATAGGCTGTCTATATGTATGTCTATCCTATAGGCTGTCTATATGCATGTCTATCCTATAGGCTGTCTGTATGTATGTCTATCCTATAGGCTGTCTGCGTGTATGTCTATCCTATAGGCTGTCTATATGTATGTCTATCCTATAGGCTGTCTATATGTATGTCTATCCTATAGGCTGTCTATATGTATGTCTAGGCTGTCTATGTATGTCTATCCTATAGGCTGTCTATATGTATGTCTATCCTATAGGCTGTCTATATGTATGTCTATCCTATAGGCTGTCTATATGTATGTCTATCCTATAGGCTGTCTATATGTATGTCTATCCTATAGGCTGTCTATATGCATGTCTATCCTATAGGCTGTCTGTGTGTATGTATATCCTGTAGGCTGTCTATATGTATGTCTATCCTGTAGGCTGTCTGCGTGTATGTCTATCCTATAGGCTGTCTATATGTATGTCTATCCTATAGGCTGTCTATATGTATGTCTATCCTATAGGCTGTCTATATGTATGTCTATCCTATAGGCTGTCTATATGTATGTCTATCCTATAGGCTGTCTGCGTGTATGTCTATCCTATAGGCTGTCTATATGTACATATATCCTATAGGCTGTCTATATGTATGTCTATCCTATAGGCTGTCTATATGTACATATATCCTATAGGCTGTCTATATGTATGTCTATCCTGTAGGCTGTCTGCGTGTATGTCTATCCTATAGGCTGTCTATATGTATGTCTATCCTATAGGCTGTCTATATGTATGTCTATCCTATAGGCTGTCTATATGTATGTCTATCCTATAGGCTGTCTATATGTATGTCTATCCTATAGGCTGTCTGTATGTATGTATATATGTCTATCCTATAGGCTGTCTGTATGTATGTATGTATGTCTATCCTATAGGCTGTCTATATGTATGTCTATCCTGTAGGCTGTCTATATGTATGTCTATCCTATAGGCTGTCTATATGTATGTCTATCCTATAGGCTGTCTATATGTATGTCTATCCTATAGGCTGTCTATATGTATGTCTATCCTATAGGCTGTCTATATGTATGTCTATCCTATAGGCTGTCTGCGTGTATGTCTATCCTATAGGCTGTCTATATGTATGTCTATCCTATAGGCTGTCTGCGTGTATGTCTATCCTATAGGCTGTCTATATGTATGTCTATCCTATAGGCTGTCTATATGTATGTCTATCCTATAGGCTGTCTGCGTGTATGTCTATCCTATAGGCTGTCTATATGTATGTCTATCCTATAGGCTGTCTATATGTATGTCTATCCTATAGGCTGTCTATATGTATGTCTATCCTATAGGCTGTCTATATGTATGTCTATCCTATAGGCTGTCTATATGTATGTCTATCCTATAGGCTGTCTATATGTATGTCTATCCTATAGGCTGTCTATATGTATGTCTATCCTATAGGCTGTCTATATGTATGTCTATCCTATATGCTGTCTGTGTGTATGGCTATCCTATAGGCTGTCTATATGTATGTCTATCCTATAGGCTGTCTGTGTGTATGGCTATCCTATAGGCTGTCTGTGTGTATGTCGTCATTGGCCTGTAGCTGCAGGCAGCCCTCGGGAGCCCCAGAGGAGGTCCAACAACGTATGGCGTGTTGGAGAGCGGAAGCACACTTACAGCTAATTGCTTCCTGTGTCAGTGGCATTCCAAGCCCATCTCAGCACAGCTATCTCTCTCTCTCGTCCTCCTCCCCTCCCCTCCTCTCCCTCTCTCTCCCTAATATGCCCGCCGAGGGTTTGACACCCCTTAAGCAGCACACGTCTGAGCTAACATGTACATTACTGTATGGTTGTGGGCTGCCAGAGAATGGAGTTTGTGAGACTTTTCGTGAAATACAGTGGATTTCACATACATCACAAAATCCAAAACAAGTCAATTTTACCCGGACCAGATCTCTACAGGGATTATGTTACTGTTCCGGTCATGCCCAATTCCTGTCCCATCCCGGCTTTATGATGGTGACCCCCCACCTGGCAGTAAAAAGACCCTCAGGCAGGGCACTGTGCTGTTCTTTATCGCTCTGTCGCTACTACTTCTTCCAACACTATACACACACACAGAAATTCCACCCCCAGCCCTGAGAAGAGGATATGATGGTCGCGGTTACCCCCACAACATCCTACTAACTTGGTTCCTAATGACAGTGGGGGTAGTCCTTAGTCCAGGTAATGACAGCCTTTTTACCTATGCGTGTGTCGTAAAGAGGTGCATCTGTAAAAGGATCCCTCCCTGTGTGGCGGGGTGTTAGCCAGAGGGGTGGATGTGTTTTCTCGAGATGTGTTAGACAGAAGGGTGGATGTGTTTTCTCGAGATGTGTTAGCCAGAGGGTGGATGTGTTGTCTGGAGATGTGTTAACCAGAGGGACAGATATGTTGTCTGGAGATGTGTTAGCCAGAGGGGTGGATGTGTTCTCTCGAGATGTGTTAGCCAGAGGGGTGGATGTGTTTTCTTGAGATGTGTTAGCAAGAGGGGTGGATGTGTTTTCTCGAGATGTGTTAACCAGAGGGGTGGATGTGTTGTCTGGAGATGTGTTAGCCAGAGGGGTGGATGTGTTGTCTGGAGATGTGTTAGCCAGAGGGGTGGATGTGTTTTCTCGAGATGTGTTAGCCAAAGGGGTGGATGTGTTTTCTCGAGATGTGTTAGCCAGAGGGGTGGATGTGTTGTCTGGAGATGTGTTAGCCAGAGGGGTGGATGTGTTGTCTGGAGATGTGTTAGCCAGAGGGGTGGATGTGTTGTCTGGAGATGTGTTAGCCAGAGGGGTGGATGTGTTGTCTGGAGATGTGTTAGCCAGAGGGGTGGATGTGTTGTCTGGAGATGTGTTAGCCAGAGGGGTGGATGTGTTTTCTCGAGATGTGTTAGCCAGAGGGACAGATATGTTGTCTGGAGATGTGTTAGTCAGAATGGGTGATGTGTTCTCTGGAGGTATGTTAGTCCTAGTGGTAGATGTGTTCTCTGGAGGTGTGCTGAGAGAGGCCTGGGAAGATCGACAGAAGGACCCAGGAATTAGCCCCTCCCCTCCTCCTGTACTGTGACCATAGTACAGGAGGAGGGGAGGGGATGCCTGGACTGAGACAGCAGGTGTGGTTATCATGGTAGGAGACCTACTGTCGACCTACTGTGGTGGGAGACCAACTAACCACGAGTGTTTCATGGTAGCTAGTGGCATCTATGTTTGAGTTCAGGTCTTACTGGCGTCATGCAAGACATCTGACCCCTCCCCAGGCCGCCAGACGCCTTGCGTGACAGCTCTGACTAACCCTCCTCCCGTCACCCCCTCCCACGTCCCTGTGGTCCCCCTTCACCTCAATGGCTCCAGTGTTGACCCACTCTGTCAGCCTGCCAGCCCAGACCAGGGCCGCATGCTGGCCCCAAGACATTAAACATTCATGGGGGAGATAGTGAAGGCGAAAGCCAGGTTCCGAGTGGGGCCTGCATTGGCCTAAAGACTGCCTGTAATACTATACCTCTTCTCACACTCTCCACTCCTCCAATCAGTTAGACTAACTGTGTGTGAATGATGTCTGTGATCAATCAGAAACAACTGAATCTATTCAGATCAAGTGGAGGTTGATAAGTAGCTGCTTGCTGCGTCCTGACAATCACACACAGGACGACGTGACTTCCTGGAACTTGCTCTGTGTGTGAGCGAACGTACACACGAGTGTGTGTGCATGAGCCCTGTCGCAGCACACGGCTGTGTGAGAGGATGTGGTGGGAGGTAGGAGAAGACGAGTTACGTGTCTTTTATTATTGGTTACCTCTCCAAGACGCTCAGAGATAAGACCAATATCACCCTATCTCACAAAAGAGGTCTCTGTAGTGCAAATCAATTCTCCTCTTCCTGTTCCTCTCTTCTCTTTTAGCCTGTCTCTCACACACACGCACACTCACACGCACACGCACACGCACACGCACGCACACGCACACGCACACGCACACACCAATCAGGTCTACTAGTGGTTATAGTTCCTCTGTCAGCATCTCAACTGGTTGTTTAGGGGAGAGATTTGTTTGGGGTCAGTTCTTATACTCAGTGTTGACAAAGAGGCCTGAAATATATATAGCTCACAAGTCTACCATCGACTGACTTACACTGAGATTCTTTCAACACAGCTAATATTGCTGTACTGTTTGAACTTGAAGCACAGAGGAATGTTGTGTTACTGGTTTTAATGTTTGGAGTGTATTATCTAAAGGCTTCTACATATCTGGATCAGCTGTCTCTGGGCTCATATTGCCTCCCTGCTCCCTGCTCCTAGCTGAAACCTTAATATGTTTTATCCCTTTCATTATTTAACCAGTGTAAGTCAAATACCAGATCTCAGTTCAGGGCCAGCAGAATATCCGGCAGAGAGAGAGTCAATAAAAACATATCAGCTGGGCGCCAAAGAGATTTGGGCCAAGGGAATGTATTCTCCTCTCACCCTGCCCCATAGCCCTCCCCATAGCCCTGCCCCATAGCCCTGCCCCATAGCCCTGCCCCATAGCCCTGCCCCCATAGCCCTGCCCCATAGCCCTACCCCATAGCCCTCCCCGTAGCCTTGCTCCATAACCCTACCCCATAACCCTGCCCCATAGCCCTGCCCCATAGCCCGTCTCCATAGCCCTACCCCATAGCCCTGCCCCATAGCCCTACCCCATAGCCCTACCCCATAGCCCTGCCCCATAGCCCTACCCCATAGCCCTGCCCCATAGCCCTACCCCATAGCCCTACCCCATAGCCCTACCCCATAGACCTACCCCATAGCCCTGCCCCATAGCCCTACCCCATAGCCCTACCCCATAGCCCTACCCCATAGCCCTACCCCATAGCCCTACCCGTAGCCTTGCTCCATAACTCTACCCCATAGCCCTGCCCCATAGCCCTGCCCCATAGCCCGTCTCCATAACCCTACCCCATAGCCCTCCCCGTAGCCCTGCCCCAAAGCCCTGCCCCATAGCCCTGCCCCATAGCCCGTCTCCATAGCCCTACCCCATAGCCCTACCCCATAGCCCTACCCCATAGCCCTGCCCCATAGCCCTGCCCCATAGCCCTACCCCATAGCCCTGCCCCATAGCCCTGCCCCATAGCCCGTCTCCATAGCCCTCCCCGTAGCCTTGCTCCATAACCCTGCCCCATAGCCCTGCCCCATAGCCCTGTCCCATAGCCCGTCTCCATAGCCATCCCCGTAACCTTGCTCCATAACCCTACCCCATAGCCCTGCCCCATAGCCCTGCCCCATAGCCCTGCCCCATAGCCCGTCTCCATAGCCCTCCCCATAGCCTTGCTCCATAGCCCTACCCCATAGCCCTGCCCCATAGCCCGTCTCCATAGCCCTACCTCAGAACCCTGCCCCATAGCCCTCCCCGTAGCCTTGCTCCATAACCCTACCCCATAGCCCTGCCCCATAGCCCTACCCCATAGCCCTGCCCCATAGCCGTGCCCCATAGCCCTCCCCGTAGCCTTGCTCCATAACCCTACCCCATAACCCTACCCCATAGCCCTGCCCCATAGCCCTGCCCCATAGCCCTGCCCCATAGCCCGTCTCCATAGCCCTGCCCCATAGCCCTGCCCCATAGCCCTGCCCCATAGCCCTCCCCGTAGCCTTGCTCCATAACCCTACCCCATAGCCCGTCTCCATAGCCCTACCCCATAGCCCTGCCCCATAGCCCTGCCCCATAGCCCTACCTCATAGCCCTGCCCCATAGCCCATCTACATAGCCCTGCCCCATAGCCCTCCCCGTAGCCTTGCTCCATAACCCTACCCCATAGCCCTGCCCCATAGCCCTCCCCGTAGCCCTGCCCCATAGACCTGCCCCATAGCCCTGCCCCATAGCCCGTCTCCATAGCCCTACCTCATAGCCCTGCCCCATAGCCCTGTCCCATAGCCCTGCCCCATAGCCCTGCCCCATAGCCCGTCTCCATAGCCCTGCCCCATAGCCCTGCCCCATAGCCCTCCCCGTAGCCTTGCTCCATAACCCTACCCCATAGCCCTGCCCCATAGCCCTGCCCCATAGCCCTGCCCCATAGCCCTCCCCGTAGCCTTGCCCCATAGCCCTCCCCGTAGCCTTGCTCCATAACCCTACCCCATATCCCGTCTCCATAGCCCTGCCCCATAGACCTGCCCCATAGCCCTGCCCCATAGCCCTCCCCGTAGCCTTGCTCCATAACCCTACCCCATAGCCCTGCCCAATAGCCCATCTCCATAGCCCTGCCCCATAGCCCTGCCCCATAGCCCTGCCCCATAGCCTGTCTCCATAGCCTTTTCCCATAGCCCTGCCCCATAGCCCTGCCCCATAGCCCTGCCCCATAGCCCTGCCCCATAGCCCTCCCCGTAGCCTTGCTCCATAACCCTACCTCATAGCCCTGCCCCATAGCCCTACCCCATAGCCCTGCCCCATAGCCCGTCTCCATAGCCCTACCTCATAGCCCTGCCCCATAGCCCTCCCCATAGCCTTGCCCCATAGCCCTACCTCATAGCCATGCCCCATAGCCCTACCCCGTAGCCTTGCTCCATAACCCTACCCCATAGCCCGTATCCATAGCCCTACCCCATAGCCCTACCCCATAGCCCTGCCCCATAGACCTCCCCGTAGCCTTGCTCCATAACCCTACCCCATAGCCCGTCTCCATAGCCCTACCCCATAGCCCTGCCCCATAGCCCTGCCCCATAGCCCTGCCCCATAGCCCTCCCCGTAGCCTTGCTCCATAACGCTACCCCATAGCCCTGCCCCATAGCCCTACCCCATAGCCCTGCCCCATAGCCTTCCCCGTAGCCTTGCTCCATAACCCTACCCCATAACCCTGCCCCATAGCCCATCTCCATAGCCCTGCCCCATAGCCCTGCCCCATAGCCCTGCCCCATAGCCCTCCCCGTAGCCTTGCTCCATAACCCTACCCCATAGCCCGTCTCCATAGCCCTACCCCATAGCCCTGCCCCATAGCCCTGCCCCATAGCCCTACCTCATAGCCCTGCCCCATAGCCCGTCTACATAGCCCTGCCCCATAGCCCTCCCCGTAGCCTTGCTCCATAACCCTACCCCATAGCCCTGCCCCATAGCCCTCCCCGTAGCCCTGCCCCATAGACCTGCCCCATAGCCCTGCCCCATAGCCCGTCTCCATAGCCCTACCTCATAACCCTGCCCCATAACCCTACCCTATAACCCTACCCCATAACCCTACCCCATAGCCCGTCTCCATAGCCCTACCCCATAGCCTTGCCCCATAGCCCGTCTCCATAGCCCTACCTCATAGCCCTGCCCCATAGCCCTCCCCGTAGCCTTGCTCCATAAGCCTACCCCATAGCCTTGCCCCATAGCCCTGCCCCATAGCCCTGCCCCATAGCCCTGCCCCATAGCCCTGCCCCATAGCCCTCCCCGTAGCCTTGCTCCATAACCCTGCCCCATAGCCCTGCCCCATAGCCCTGCCCCATAGCCCTGCCCCATAGCCCTGCCCCATAGCCCTCCCCGTAGCCTTGCTCCATAACCCTGCCCCATAGCCCTGCCCCATAGCCCTACCCCATAGCCCGTCTCCATAGCCCTGCCCCATAGCCCTACCCCATAGCCTGTCTCCATAGCCTTTTCCCATAGCCCTGCCCCATTGCCCTCCACGTAGCCTTTTCCCATAGCCCTGCCCCATAGCCCTCCCTGTAGCCCTGCCCCATAGCCCTCCCCATAGCCCTGCCCCATAGCCCTCCCCGTAGCCTTGTCCCATAGCCCATATCCATAGCCCTCCCCATAGCCTTGTCCCATAGCCCATATCCATAGCCTTTTCCCATAGCCCTCCCCATAGCCCTGCCTCATAGCCCTGCCCGTAGGCTTGTCCCATAGCCCTGCCCCATAGCTCTCCTCGTAGCCCTGCCCCATAGCCCTCCCTGTAGCCCTGCCCCATAGCCCGCCCCTTAGCCCTCCCCGTAGCCTTGTCCCATAGCCCTGCACCATAGCCCTCCCCCTGGCCTTGTCCCATAGCCCTTATCCATAGCCTTTTCCCATAGCCCTGCCCCATAGCCCTCCCCATAGCCCTGCCCCATAGCCCTGCCCGTAGGCTTGTCCCATAGCCCTGCCCCATAGCCCTCCCCGTAGCCTTGTCCCATAGCCCATATCCATTGCCTTTTCCCATAGCCCTGCCCCATAGCCCTCCCCATAGCCCTGCCCCATATCCCTCCCCGTAGCCTTGTCCCATAGCCCATATCCATAGCCTTTTCCCATAGCCCTGCCCCATAGCCCTCCCCGTAGCCCTGCCCCATAGCCCTGCCCGTAGCCCTGCCCCATAGCCCTCCCCATAGCCCTGCCCCATAGCCCTGCCCGTAGCCTTGTCCCATAGCCCTGCCCGTAGCCTTGTCCCATAGCCCATATCCATAGCCTTTTCCCATAGCCCTGCCCCATAGCCCTCTCCCTGGCCTTGTCCCATAGCCCATATCCATAGCCTTTTCCCATAGCCCTGCCCCATAGCCCTCCCCATAGCCCTCCCCATAGCCCTGCCCCATAGCCCTGCCCGTAGGCTTGTCCCATAGCCCTGCCCCATAGCCCTCCCCGTAGCCTTGTCCCATAGCCCATATCCATAGCCTTTTCCCATAGCCCTGCCCCATAGCCCTCCCCATAGCCCTGCCCCATAGCCCTGCCCGTAGGCTTGTCCCATAGCCCTGCCCCATAGCCCTCCCCGTAGCCTTGTCCCATAGCCCATATCCATTGCCTTTTCCCATAGCCCTGCCCCATAGCCCTCCCCGTAGCCCTGCCCCATAGCCCATATCCATAGCCTTTTCCCATAGCCCTGCCCCATAGCCCTCCCCGTAGCCCTGCCCCATAGCCCATATCCATAGCCTTTTCCCATAGCCCTGCCCCATAGCCCTCCCCGTAGCCCTGCCCCATAGCCCTCCCCGTAGCCCTGCCCCATAGCCCTCCCCGTAGCCCTGCCCCATAGCCCTCCCCGTAGCCCTGCCCCATAGCCCTCCCCGTAGCCCTTCCCCATAGCCCTCCCCGTAGCCCTGCCCCATAGCCCTCCCCATAGCCCTGCCCCATAGCCCTCCCCGTAGCCCTGCCCCATAGCCCTCCCCGTAGACCTGCCCCATAGCCCTCCCCGTAGCCCTGCCCCATAGCCCATATCCATAGCCTTTTCCCATAGCCCTGCCCCATAGCCCTCCCCATAGCCCTGCCCCATAGCCCTCCCCGTAGCCTTGTCCCATAGCCCATATCCATAGCCTTTTCCCATAGCCCTGCCCCATAGCCCTCCCCGTAGCCCTGCCCCATAGCCCATATCCATAGCCTTTTCCCATAGCCCTGCCCCATAGCCCTCCCCGTAGCCCTGCCCCATAGCCCATATCCATAGCCTTTTCCCATAGCCCGTCTCCATAGCCCTCCCCGTAGCCTTTTCCCATAGCCCGTCTCCATAGCCCTCCTCGTAGCCCTGCCCCATAGCCCTTCCCTATAGCCCTCCCCGTAGCCTTTTCCCATAGCCCGTCTCCATAGCCCTCCTCGTAGCCCTGCCCCATAGCCCTGCCCCATAGCGCGTCTCCATAGCCTTTTCCCATAGCCCTGCCCCATAGCCCTCCCCGTAGCCTTTTCCCATAGCCCTGCCCTATAGCCCTCCCCGTAGCCTTGTCCCATAGCCTTTTTCCATAGCCCTGCCCCATAGCCCGTCTCCATAGCCTTCCCCTAATTGATTCAGGGGTGGCAGGTAGCCTAGTGGTTAGAGCATTGGGCCAGTAACTGAAAGGTTGTTAGGTCGAATCCCCTAGCTGACAAGGTATACATTTGGCGTTCTGCCCCTGAACAACCCACTATACCTAGGCTGTTATTGTAAATAAGAATTTGTTCTTAACTGACTTGCCTAGTTAAACAAAGGTTAAAAAAGTGAAAGCTCTGCCCCATAGCTTGTCTCCATAGCCTTGTGTCACAGGCCAGATGTGCTGGGGTGAGGCCATGCCAGGATCTGATAAGTCCATGCTGTAAATGTATTTATAGAATGAAATGATGTGAGCCGTGCCTGGGTATCAAGCCCGTGAGAGAAGGGATGACTGTAATGTGTGTGCTCCTTTTTATGTCTGTGTTCTCCATTGTTTATGTGTGGCTGAAGCAGGCTTGTGTTAATCAGGATCATGGCTGATTATGCTGCCGTAGGGCATAGTGGGTTTATGGCTAATGCTGGGCTGGCCATGGGTCAGGTTGGCTGAGGGGAGTGTTGGGTCCTGGGAGTGTCTGCTGGCCTGGGTTATACCAGACCAGTCTCCCTCCCTTTGCCCTGCCAATGGCCATCACCAGCCACAACACCCACAGGACTACTGACCAGGAATACTGCCCAGGACTACTGCTACAATGTTCTGTTCTATACTGGTCCTGGCACTGTACTTAATACATGGGCCACACATATTCTTTAGGGCTCATTTTACTACAAGAAAGCTTAGAAAAGCATTTAGAATAATACAGACAAAAATATGGTCATAATAATTAAATAAAATGAAATAGTAGGAACTTCTGTTTTATTTTATATTTCAACAAATCTGATGTGATAAAGTAATGTTTAAAAGAAACCTCTTCATTCTACATGCCATTTAGCAGACACTTTTATCCTAAGCATTTCTAAGGTATAATAAAACTTCATCTTGGAGATGAGCTTGAATCCGTTTCCCCCATAACGAGCTGCGTGGAAATCACATGACAATATCATCTAATCACAGTGCCTTATAATCACACCTCAGAGCAACACAACATGCCAGGCAGAATAAATAAGAAGGACTAAATAAATGATCAGTGATTGTTTGGCTCTAAGTGCAGTTCGCTCAGCTTCCTGATTTAGTCGAAGCCTTCAGCCATCCCTCAGCGGAGGACTGGTCTTAGCGGAAGAGAATCGGCTAAAAAGACCCATTTGTCTTTATACCTTCAATATTCGATGAGAGACGTTAATTGCACCGCGCTGAAAGAAATGGAGGGAGGAGGGGAGGGAGCGATAAAGGGAGGGAAGAGGGAAGGGAGGGATAAATGGGTAGGGGGGAAAGGAAGGAGGAGGGAGGGAGGGATAAAGGGAGGGAAGAGGGAAGGGAGGGATATACTGGCTAATGGTCCGTAGGGGGGGAAAAGAAAGGAGGGAGGAGGGGAGGGAGGGATAAAGGGAGGGAAGAGGGAAGGGAGGGATATACTGGCTAATGGTCCGTAGGGGGAAAAGAAAGGAGGGAGGAGGGGAGGGAGGGATAAAGGGAGGGAAGAGGGAAGGGAGGGATATACTGGCTAATGGTCCGTAGGGGGAAAAGAAAGGAGGGAAGAGGGAAGGGAGGGATAAAGGGAGGGAAGAGGGAAGGGAGGGATAATGGGAGGGAGAAAGGAGGGAAGAGGGAGGGAGGGATAAAGGGAGGGAAGAGGGAAGGGAGGGATATACTGGCTAATGGTCCGTAGGGGGAAAAGAAAGGAGGGAGAAAAGAAAAGGGGATTTATATTAGAAAGTTAGAGCATATCCTCGGGATGTTCCTTTCTCCTCCCCCCGTGTGTGTTTGTCTTTCACCTGTGTGCGTCTCTAAGCGCTAATACTCATTAGCCAGTCTGTGTGATGATAGCTCAGGATCACTGGTAGCGTCAGCTAGCGACCATCACCGCGAGCACTCTAGCTAAGGAGAGAGGCTTCCAACGGTTACGCACCACTCTGCTCTTGTCAGCCGGAATCGAGCACACTCATTAATTCAGTCTTTCTTGGTTTTTTTTGGTGGGGGGTTTTACCTCACAAGTTTGTTGGAAAGATATCAACGAATGAAGTCGCTCAAGGTGCACCGCTTTTCATTTGAAGAGGAATTTAGGGGACCCTCATATGCATTAGAAAAGTCTTTGTGTGGAGAAAGTGCCAGCGCAGCACTTCATTTTGCCTTCTTCCCATCCTTCCTCTTCTACTCTCTTCTTTCTCTTTAATCTAGGGCTTAGTCCTGATATCTCACTCCGTGATTATCATATCTCCTGGTCCTCACTGATCTGGAAACAGTGGGTAAGCATTATCAATTTGGCCTAAACTCTCTCTAAAACTTCTGCAGTGATTCCACCTGTCCAATCAGTTAGGGCAAGGACATTGGGCATACAGTGCCTTATAAAAGTATTCATCCCCTTGGGGTTTTTCTTATTTTGTTGCATTACAATGGGTAATTTAAATCAATTTTTTATTTGGATTTCATGTAATGGATGTATACAAAATAGTCCAAATTGGTGAGTGCATATGTATTCACCCCCTTTGCTATGAAGCCCCTAAATTAGATCTGGTGCAACCAATTACATTCAGAAGTCACATAGTTAGATTGAACACAGGTGGACTTTTTAACTAAGTGTCACATGATCTGTCACATGATCTCAGTATTTATACACCTGTTCTGAAAGGCCTGAGTCTGCAACACCACTAAGCAAGGGGCATCACCAAGCAAGTGGCACCATGAAGACCAAGGAGCTCTCCAAACAGGTCACGGGCAAAGTTCTGGAGAAGTACAGATCAGGCTTGGGTTATAAAAAAATATCTTAAACTTTGAACATCGCATGGAGCACCATTAAATCCATTATTTAAAAAATAGAAGAAATATGACACCACAACAAATCTGCCAATAGAGGGCCGCACACCAAACCTCACGGACCAGGCAAGGAGGGTATTAATCAGAGAGGCAACAAAGAGACCAAAGATAACCCTGAAGGAGCTGCAAAGCTCCACAGAGGAGATTGGAGTATCTGTCCATGGGACCACTTTAAGCCGTACACTCCACAGAGCTGGGCTTTACGGAAGAGTGGCCAGAAAAAAAACAAGCACACATGTTTGGTGTTCGCCAAAAGGCATGTGGGAGACTCCCCAAACATATGGAAGAAGGTACTCTGGTCAGATTAGACTAAAATAGAGCTTTTTGGCCATCAAGGAAAACGCTATGTCTGGTGCAAACCAAACACCTCTCATCACCATGCCCACAGTGGAACATGGTGGTGGCAGCATCATGCTGTGGGGATATTTTTCATCGGCAGGGACTGGGAAACTGGTCAGAATTTAAGGAATGATGGATGGCGCTAAATACAGGGAAATTATTTTTTCTCCCCAATTGGTAGTAGTTACAGTCTTGTCTCATCGCTGCAACTCGCGTACAGACTCGGGAGAGGCGACGGTCGAGAGCCATGCATCCTCTGAAACACAACCCAACCTAGCCGCACTGCTTCTTCACACAATGCACATCCAATCCGGAAGCCAGCCGCACCAATGTATCAAAAGAAACACCATACACCTGGTAACCTGGTCAGCATGCACTAGTCACTAGTGCGTGATGAGAGAAGGATATCCTTGCAAGCCAAACCCTCCCTAACCCGGACAATTGTGCGTCGTCCCATGGACCTCCCGGTCACGGCCAGTTGCGACAGAGCCTGGGCTCGAACCCAGAATCTCTGGTGGCAGAGAACACTGTGCCACCCAGGAGGCCAATACAGGGAAATTCTTGAGGGAAGCTTGTTGCAGTCTTCCAGAGATTTGAGACTGGGACGGAGGTTTACCTTCCAGCATGAGAATGTCCCTAAGCATACTGCTAAAGCAACACATGAGTGGTTTATTAAGGGGAAACATTTAAATATATTGGAATGGCCTAGAATCTGTGGTTTGACTTAAAGATTGCTGTACACCAGCAGAACCCATCCAACTTGAAGGAGCTGGAGCAGTTTTGCCTTGATGAATGGGCAAAAAGAGACATATCCCAAGAGACTTGCAGCTGCAATTGCTGCAAAAGGTGGCTCTACAATGTATTGACTTGGGGGGTGAATAGTTATGCACGTTCACATTTTCAGTTGTTTTGTCTTATTTGATTATTTTTCAGTAAAAATTATTTTTTATTTTAAAATGCATGCATAGGTTGTATAAATAACAGGATCACAGCTCACAATCACAGCTCACAATCACAGCTCAGAATCACAGCTCACAATCACACGAAGACATTCCCTTTTGATGTATGCATGAGTGTGTCCATGTCTACTTGCAACAAGCATTCGATATCCCATTGCCTCTCGATGTGTGTGTTTGAGTCTTTTTATTACGTAAGGTGTGTGCTGATGTGTGTGTGTGTGTGTGTGTGTGTGTGTGTGTGTGTGTGTGTGTGTGTGTGTGTGTGTGTGTGTGTGTGTGTGTGTGTGTGTGTGTGTGTGTGTGTGTGTGTGTGTGTGTGTGTGTGTGTGTGTGTGTGTGTGTGTGTGTGTGTGTGTGTGTGTGTGTGTGTGCGCTCACTGCTGCTCCAGTTTTGTCTTTTGGGATCATTTACAACTCTCAACATTTTTATAACAGCCCATTTGGTGCTATTTATATTGATCACACAGGCTGCCAAGCACAAGTACTGGATACAGGCCTCTCCTGAATCACACCATTTCCCTGCCCTCGGACCAGCTCTGTTCTGTTCTGTTACGCTCTCTCTCTCTCTCTCTCTCTCTCTCTCTCTCTCTCTCTCTCTCTCTCTCTCTCTCTCTCTCTCTCTGTCTCTCTCTCTCTCTCTCTCTCTCTCTCTCTCTCTCTCTCTCTCTCTAAAACAACTATCTTCCTCCCTGCTGCTTACAGCCCAATATACACGGCTACGTTGCATCACCTCTCTTATAAACCTAGTGTGTCTGCGATGGTCTCAATGACCCTGTATGTTTGTCTGGAAAGGGGAAAGGAGAACGTTACACAGATGGCAGAAGGATCGTGTTGTGGCTTGCTGAGACGATTTATCATAGATCAAGCTTCGTCTTAGTTGGGGACAGAGGCATGCATGTAGGCTGTTACGCTGTATATCACTCAGCCCTGTATCATGTTCACTAGAGGTGCTGTAAGTTTGTCCCCATGTGTTTCTCCTCCTTCTCTTTTTTTATCTCCTTCGTTCTCTTTCTCTCGCTCTCTCTTGTTCTTGTTCTTTCTCTCCCTCTCTCTCTCTTGCTCTCTCTCTTTCTCGTTCTCTCTCTCGTTCTCTCTATCTCTTCTGATGAGCATATAATGAAATGTTCCACATCCATGTCCCTGCTGACATTCACTCTGGGTCTAAGTGTGGATAAGATGTACGACATCAAAAGCTCCTTTTTATTATCCTTAATTGAATTATATGTTCACACTGTTGATTGAGTCTCTCTCAAATTGAACTGCGGCCATGAATGTATATTGTGAAAAAAATGGGTATGTCTTTATTTGTGCGGGGTCCATATGCTGTATCAAGTGACAATTTGAATGGCATGAATGTGTTATGATGAACTGAATACCAGTCTGAACACATACCTGTATAATACCCTTTTCCCCCTCACTAATTGGGGAGAAACCTAATACTGGGCTCTATCAATAGTACACTCTGCTCAGCTGTGGATGGGTGTCCCTGTGGTGGGGAAACAACATTCCATCCTTAAGCCTGACCCTGGTACAGTGGTTAGTGACCACATTATAAATCCTGCACTTGGGCCCTGCTACAGCACCTTGCGTGCCATCGGACGCTTTAGCGTGTGTGCGTGTCCGTCTGTCAATTTCACTGTAACATAGTCTGGTGTGCAGGGTTCTGGTTTGGTCAGGCCTCATGGATCACTTTAGTCCTGGTGGCCTTGGAGCCTCCTCCACTTGTCCCGAGCAGGAATGTGTGAGCAGTTTGGAGTGCCTGGAGTGGCTGGCTTAAAGCTCCCTCCCTGTTGTGGAGACACTGAAGGAGGCCCTCAATGCTCCTGTTTCTCCCAGTGGAAAAGCAGACGGATAGCAATGAAGGGTTGGGCAGCCAGGGGAAAGGCAGGGCGAGGCATCGTCAGCACTGGTGAAGAGTGTGGGGTCAAAGGTGAGGGTGAGAGGGGACAGGGGATAGGGGAACAGAGGAAACTAGGTTTGGCACCCTCTTAGATCCCAAGGAGACTTAAAGAACAGCAACATAATATATCTTTCTTTCCCCTCTTTCTGGTCTCTTGCTTTACTATTTTCATTTCCTTCTTTTCCTTTCCGTTTCTTTTCTGTCTTTCATTCTGAAGGAGAAGGATGATTTAGGTCATGACTTCCTCTGGACTGATTACATGATGCGGGGTGTGTGTCTCTGGACTGAGTGCATGGTGTGTGTGGGTGAGGAAAGGCCTTCTCTGGTCTGTGGTTATCTCCTAGAACAGTGCAGTTAGACTGGTATCAAAGATCAAGTGTCTCTTGTATGTCTCTGAACTGATTACATGGTGCAGGGTGTGTGTCTTAGGACTGAGTGCATGGTGTAGGGTGTATGTCTCTGGACTGATTACATGGTGCAGTGTGTATGTCTCTGGACTGATTACATGGTGCAGTGTGTATGTCTCTGGACTGATTACATGGTGCAGTGTGTATGTCTCTGGACTGATTACATGGTGCAGGGTCTATGTCTCTGGACGTATTACTGATTACATGGTGAAGGGTCTATGTCTCTGGATGTATTACTGATTACATGGTGCAGGGTCTATGTCTCTGGACTGATTACATGGTGCAGGGTGTATGTCTCTAGACTGATTAAATGGTACAGGGTGTATGTCTCTGGACTGATTAAAAGGTACAGGGTGTATGTCTCTAGACTGATTACATGGTGCAGGGTGTATGTCTCTGGACTGATTAAATGGTACAGGGTGTATGTCTCTAGACTGATTACATGGTGCAGGGTGTATGTCTCTGGACTGATTACATGGTGCAGGATGTATGTCTCTGGACTGATTACATGGTGCAGGGTCTATGTCTCTGGACTGATTACATGGTGCAGGGTCTATGTCTCTGGACGTATTACTGATTACATGGTGCAGGGTCTATGTCTCTGGACGTATTACTGATTACATGGTGCAGGGTCTATGTCTCTGGACGTATTACTGATTACATGGTGCAGGGTCTATGTCTCTGGACGTATTACTGATTACATGGTGCAGGGTCTATGTCTCTGGATGTATTACTGATTACATGGTGCAGGGTCTATGTCTCTGGACTGATTACATGGTGCAGGGTGTATGTCTCTGGACGTATTACTGATTACATGGTGCAGGGTCTATGTCTCTGGACGTATTACTGATTACATGGTGCAGGGTCTATGTCTCTGGACGTATTACTGATTACATGGTGCAGGGTCTATGTCTCTGGACGTATTACTGATTACATGGTGCAGGGTCTATGTCTCTGGACTGATTACATGGTGCAGGGTCTATGTCTCTGGACTGATTACATGGTGCAGGGTCTATGTCTCTGGACGTATTACTGATTACATGGTGCAGGGTCTATGTCTCTGGACGTATTACTGATTACATGGTGCAGGGTCTATGTCTCTGGACGTATTACTGATTACATGGTGCAGGGTCTATGTCTCTGGACTGATTACATGGTGCAGGGTCTATGTCTCTGGACTGATTACATGGTGCAGGGTCTATGTCTCTGGACGTATTACTGATTACATGGTGCAGGGTCTATGTCTCTGGACGTATTACTGATTACATGGTGCAGGGTCTATGTCTCTGGACTGATTACATGGTGCAGGGTCTATGTCTCTGGACTGATTACATGGTGCAGGGTCTATGTCTCTGGACGTATTACTGATTACATGGTGCAGGGTCTATGTCTCTTTATTACTGATTACATGGTGCAGGGTCTATGTCTCTGGACTGATTACATGGTGCAGGGTCTATGTCTCTGGACTGATTACATGGTGCAGGGTCTATGTCTCTGGACTGATTACATGGTGCAGGGTCTATGTCTCTGGACTGATTACATGGTGCAGGGTCTATGTCTCTGGACTGATTACATGGTGCAGGGTCTATGTCTCTGGAATTACTGATTACATGGTGCAGGGTCTATGTCTCTGGACGTATTACTGATTACATGGTGCAGGGTCTATGTCTCTGGACTGATTACATGGTGCAGGGTCTATGTCTCTGGACTGATTACATGGTGCAGGGTCTATGTCTCTGGACTGATTACATGGTGCAGGGTCTATGTCTCTGGACGTATTACTGATTACATGGTGCAGGGTCTATGTCTCTGGACTGATTACATGGTGCAGGGTCTATGTCTCTGGACTGATTACATGGTGCAGGGTCTATGTCTCTGGACGTATTACTGATTACATGGTGCAGGGTCTATGTCTCTGGACGTATTACTGATTACATGGTGCAGGGTCTATGTCTCTGGACTGATTACATGGTGCAGGGTCTATGTCTCTGGACTGATTACATGGTGCAGGGTCTATGTCTCTGGACGTATTACTGATTACATGGTGCAGGGTCTATGTCTCTGGACGTATTACTGATTACATGGTGCAGGGTCTATGTCTCTGGACTGATTACATGGTGCAGGGTCTATGTCTCTGGACTGATTACATGGTGCAGGGTCTATGTCTCTGGGTATTACTGATTACATGGTGCAGGGTCTATGTCTCTGGACTGATTACATGGTGCAGGGTCTATGTCTCTGGACTGATTACATGGTGCAGGGTCTATGTCTCTGGACTATTACTGATTACATGGTGCAGGGTCTATGTCTCTGGACTGATTACATGGTGCAGGGTCTATGTCTCTGGACGACTGATTACATGGTGCAGGGTCTATGTCTCTGGACGTATTACTGATTACATGGTGCAGGGTCTATGTCTCTGGACTGATTACTGATTACATGGTGCAGGGTCTATGTCTCTGGACGTATTACTGATTACATGGTGCAGGGTCTATGTCTCTGGACGTATTACTGATTACATGGTGCAGGGTCTATGTCTCTGGACTGATTACATGGTGCAGGGTCTATGTCTCTGGACTGATTACATGGTGCAGGGTCTATGTCTCTGGACGTATTACTGATTACATGGTGCAGGGTGTATGTCTCTGGACTGATTACATGGTGAAGGGTCTATGTCTCTGGATGTATTACTGATTACATGGTGCCGGGTCTATGTCTCTGGACGTATTACTGATTACATGGTGCAGGGTCTATGTCTCTGGACGTATTACTGATTACATGGTGCCGGGTCTATGTCTCTGGACGTATTACTGATTACATGGTGCCGGGTCTATGTCTCTGGACTGATTACATGGTGCCGGGTCTATGTCTCTGGACTGATTACATGGTGCAGGGTCTATGTCTCTGGACTGATTACATGGTGCAGGGTCTATGTCTCTGGACGTATTACTGATTACATGGTGCAGGGTCTATGTCTCTGGACTGATTACATGGTGCCGGGTGTATGTCTCTGGACTGATTACATGGTGCAGGGTCTATGTCTCTGGAATGATTACATGGTGCCGGGTGTATGTCTCTGGACTGATTACATGGTGCAGGGTCTATGTCTCTGGACTGATTACTGATTACATGGTGCAGGGTCTATGTCTCTGGAATGATTACACAGTGCAGTGTGTATTTCTCTGGACTGATTACATGCTGCAGGGTCTATGTCTCTGGACGTATTACTGATTACATGGTGCAGGGTCTATGTCTCTGGAATGATTACATGGTGCAGGGTGTATGTCTCTGGACTGATTACCGATTACATGGTGCAGGGTCTATGTCTCTGGACTGATTACATGGTGCCGGGTGTATGTCTCTGGACTGATTACATGGTGCAGGGTCTATGTCTCTGGAATGATTACATGGTGCCGGGTGTATGTCTCTGGACTGATTACATGGTGCAGGGTCTATGTCTCTGGACTGATTACTGATTACATGGTGCAGGGTCTATGTCTCTGGAATGATTACATGGTGCAGGGTGTATGTCTCTGGACTGATTACCGATTACATGGTGCAGGGTATGTGTCTCTGGACTGATTACATGGTGCAGGGTATATTTCTCTGGACTGATTACATGGTGCAGGGTATGTGTCTCTGGACTGATTACATGGTGCAGGGTATGTGTCTCTGGACTGATTACATGGTGCAGGGTATATTTCTCTGGACTGATTACATGGTGCAGGGTGTGTGTCTCCGGCCTGATTACATGGTGCAGGGTGTATATCTCTGGACTGAGTACATGGTGTGTGTGGGTGAGGAAATGCCTTCTCTGGTCTGTGGTTATCTCCTAGAACAGTGCAGTTAGAGGGGAATCAAAGACCAAGCACCTTGACTTGAATTACTGTATCTCTATCTCCAAAGTGCAATGGGTTAAAAGCCGTGTATCCTGTCCTGTCAGAGATTTATGAGCCCAGGGGGACTGTAAAAAGACAAAGGCCTCATGGCCTTGGGCTGGTCAGTGGGCCAGAGAGGGCTGGGGAGGGCTTGGAGTGGTGGATGATTGCTGGGGAGGGCCGGAGGGGGCTTGGGAGGGGGCTTGGGAGGGCCGGAGGGGGCTTGGGAGGGTTGAGGAGGGTAGTGAAGGATTGAGGAGGGCTGGAAAAGGTTGAGGAGGACTTGGGAGGCTTGAGGAGGGCTGGGGAGGGTTGAGGGCCAGAGAGTTCAGTCTCATCTGGGTCAACATCTTCTGACATAATGGATTGTAGGGTGACTTATGTAACACACACAACCAACTCCTGTCAAATCCCACACACGCACCATAACTCTGTTGACCACCTTGAGCTTCCTGTTACATTCCCAAACTATTCTCACTTCCAAGAAAACATGCGCACACACACACACACACACACACACTCTCTACTATGATTGTTTCCAGCCTGAGACATACCTGTGTCCAGGTTGTTGACAGATACAGTACATGGGTTGGTGTGTGTGTTTTCTCAGTAGGGGTCTTTGGGCTGCAGTCGGAAGACATGATAAAGATATCTGTGTTTAGACAGACACTAGTGGAGCTGAGAAAACACACTCTGCTCTAAAGACCACAGACATTACAGGATGTGTGAACGGCCACAATAACACTCTCTAAAGTAGGGATTGTGCAGAGAATGTTTGTTTTTTTTTGAGCAAAGAGAACATGTGGTCTGTCGTTTGCACCACAGCATATGCATGACACATATTTTGACACATCTTCACACAAATTCATGCATTTTCCTTGATCACTACTTGATTATAATTCTAGCTGGCTGACTTCCCTAGCAGGTTAAGTGTAGTGCTATGGTGAGTGATAATAGCCGGCTCCTCCTCTCAGCTAATGAGTTAATGGGAGCAGGGTGATGGTGATATCCATCCAGTACAGGGAGACGTTGAGCCATGTACAGCCCCAGACAGCTTTAGACACAATGGGAACACTCACAGACAAGCCTGCCTGGGCATCTGCTTCCATAGGGATCCCACTGAGTGAGAATACACATTTAACCATCTGTAGCTCAAAGACACACAGGGAACAGAGGAGGAGAGAAGGAGAGTGGAGAAAAAAGGAGTGCTATTATTGAAAGTGTGCGATGGCATGTGTGTGTGTCTGTGGGAAATTGAAGTATGTGTGTGTGCGTGTGTGCGCACATGCAGGTGCACTTGCACAGGTGTGCATGTATTCCTTAAAAGTCATAAGTTACAATGCATTTGTAGTCTGCCATGGATGAGCCAAACTAGGGACTAAAGACACATTAACAAAGAACTAGTAGAACACAGTAGAATCACACCCAGCTGTCATGATGAAATGAGATTGACCTAACTGACACACTGAATGCCACATGACTCAATGGCCTGTACTGAGCAGTGTGTTCATGCACTGTTTCTGGAGAGGATGAGCGAGCTTAAAAGCTTCTGACAGTAAGATGTGAATCATCAGTCGTTTCATCAGAACCTCACGCCCACCAGGGACCTCGGGAGAGCGTTGTGACCGATCCCGCTCCCTGTATTCTAGTAATCCGTGGGCCAACCAAAACCTCACTCCTTTTCTACATGTCACAGCATTGCTCAGTTACATTTATAACTTAATTGGGCTTCTGGAGCTCAGTTGCAGCATTCTTGTGAAGAGTAAAGAGTAAAACTACCACCCTCAGTTACAAATACAGTATTTACATGGTCATCAAATGGATATTAATTTTTATATGAAATAAGTAGTTGTTTTTACTCTGCTTGTAACCTTAACAAGGTCAACTCTAGCGCTCCCGTTAACCCATCTCACACACCTCTGAAGCTCTTAAATAAACAAACAGTGGATTTCAAGGTGTGTGTGTGGTGGAGGTGGTCATATAGAAGCTCAGAGGTGTGTGTGTGGTGGAGGTGGTCATATAGAAGCTCAGAGGTGTGTGTGTGGTGGAGGTGGTCACATAGAAGCTCAGAGGTGTGTGTGTGGTGGAGGTGGTCATATAGAAGCTCAGAGGTGTGTGTGTGGTGGAGGTGGTCATATAGAAGCTCAGAGGTGTGTGTGTGGTGGAGGTGGTCATATAGAAGCTCAGAGGTGTGTGTGTGGTGGAGATGGTCATATAGAAGCTCAGAGGTGTGTGTGTGGTGGAGGTGGTCATATAGAAGCTCAGAGGTGTGTGTGTGGTGGAGATGGTCATATAGAAGCTCAGAGGTGTGTGTGTGGTGGAGGTGGTCATATAGAAGCTCAGAGGTGTGTGTGTGGTGGAGGTGGTCATATAGAAGTGTGTGTGTGTGTGTTGGCACACTTACATTACCTCTCCAGACATCAAAATTCAGCAGCACCTGCGTTTGCTTTAACTGCCACTGTGCTGCCAATGTCAACAAATACACACACACACACACACACACACACACACACACACACACACACACACACACACACACACACACACACACACACACACACACACACACACACACACACACACACACACACACACACACACACACACACACACCTTGCACTACACGGGGTCAAAAAACCTGCAAAACATACTCAGTGTTATTAAAAATGATGTGACACCTGCAATACGTGCATACCCCTTAGCTAAGCATAAAGCATGGGTGGGTTTGCGTATATTTGCTGTCTAAATATGCCAGGTTGTTTTGGCATCAGCCAAACCAATAATGTGACGCACATCAAGGATGCACCTCCCCTCATGCAGTGTGTGTGTGAATAAGAACAGTTGTGAGTGTGTGTTCCGTTTAGTGTCCAGTGTGTTTGTGAATAAGAACAGTTGTGAGTGTGTGTTCCGTTTAGTGTCCAGTGTGTGTGTAAATAAGAACAGTTGTGAGTGTGTGTTCCGTTTAGTGTCCAGTAGTGTAAATAAGAACAGTTGTGTGTGTGTAAGTGTCCAGTGTGTTTGTGAATAAGAACAGTTGTGAGTGTGTGTTCCGTTTAGTGTCCAGTGTGTGTGTAAATAAGAACAGTTGTGAGTGTGTGTTCCGTTTAGTGTCCAGTGTGTTTGTGAATAAGAACAGTTGTGAGTGTGTGTTCCGTTTAGTGTCCAGTGTGTGTGTAAATAAGAACAGTTGTGAGTGTGTGTTCCGTTTAGTGTCCAGTGTGTTTGTGAATAAGACAGTTGTGAGTGTGTGTTCCGTTTAGTGTCCAGTGTGTGTGTAAATAAGAACAGTTGTGAGTGTGTGTTCCGTTTAGTGTCCAGTGTGTTTGTGAATAAGAACAGTTGTGAGTGTGTGTTCCGTTTAGTGTCCAGTGTGTGTGTAAATAAGAACAGTTGTGAGTGTGTGTTCCGTTTAGTGTCCAGTGTGTGTGTAAATAAGAACAGTTGTGAGTGTGTGTTCCGTTTAGTGTCCAGTGTGTTTGTGAATAAGAACAGTTGTGAGTGTGTGTTCCGTTTAGTGTCCAGTGTGTTTGTGAATAAGAACAGTTGTGAGTGTGTGTTCCGTTTAGTGTCCAGTGTGTGTGTAAATAAGAACAGTTGTGAGTGTGTGTTCCGTTTAGTGTCCAGTGTGTTTGTGAATAAGAACAGTTGTGAGTGTGTGTTCCGTTTAGTGTCCAGTGTGTTTGTGAATAAGAACAGTTGTGAGTGTGTGTTCTGTTTAACGTCCAATGTGTGTGTGTGTGTGTGTGTGTGTGTGTGTGTGTGTGTGTGTGTGTGTGTGTGTGTGTGTGTGTGTGTGTGTGTGTGTGTGTGTGTGTGTGTGTGTGTGTGTGTGTGTGTGTGTGTGTGTGTGTGTGTGTGTGTGTGTGTGAATGTAAAATGAGGAACGACCAAAAAGAGGAGTGCAGGTTAATCAAATCAAAGTTTATTGGTCGCCTACACAGTTCTGCAGGTGTTATCGCAGGTGCAGTGAAATGCTAGTGTTTTTAGCAACAACAGTACATTAATATCTAGCAATACAATAATAACACACACACACACATTATCCAAACGTTTTCAAAAAATAACAATTGCAGACACTTGCATTGATGGAAGCCACAATCTATATGCAAAGTAAAGCTGATCTAACCACTAAATAAAATAAATATAAAATAAATATAGAATTAAAAATATAGAATAGAAGTAAAAAATAAACAAATATATTAAGACATCAGAACATGCAATGTGTCACGCCCTGGTCTTAGTATTTTGTGTTTTCTTTATTATTTGGTCAGGCCAGGGTGTGACATGGGTTATTTATGTGGTGTGTTTTGTCTTGGGGTTTTTGTATGTAATGGGATTGTGGTATAGTAGAGTTGTCTAGGTAAGTCTATGGTTGCCTAGAGTGGTTCTCAATCAGAGGCAGGTGTTTATCGTTGTCTCTGATTGGGAACCATATTTAGGCAGCCATATTCTTTGAGTGTTTTGTGGGTGACTGTTCCTGTCTCTGTTTCCACCAGATAGGGCTGTTTCGTGGTACGGTTATTGTTTTGTATTGCTCGTTATTAAATCAAATCAAATTTTATTTGTCACATACACATGGTTAGCAGATGTTAAATGCGAGTGTAGCGAAATGCTTGTGCTTCTAGTTCCGACAATGCAGTGATAACCAACAAGCTCTATGTAGCTCAGTTGGTAGAGCATGGCGCTTGTAACGCCAGGGTAGTGGGTTCGATCCCCGGGACCACCCATACATAGAATGTATGCACACATGACTGTAAGTCGCTTTGGATAAAAGCGTCTGCTATAAAATTATTATTATTATTATTATAAGTAATCTAACTAACAATTCCAAAACTACTGTCTTATACACAGTGTAAGGGGATAAGGAACATGTACATAAGGATATATGAATGAGTGATGGTACAGAGCAGCATACATTAGATGGTATCGAGTACAGTATATACATATGAGATGAGTGTGTAGACAAAGTAAACAAAGTGGCATAGTTAAAGTGGCTAGTGATACATGTGTTACATAAGGATGCAGTCGATGATGTAGAGTACAGTATATACATATGCATATGAGATGAATAATGTAGGGTAAGTAACATTATATAAGGTAGCATTGTTTAAAGTGGCTAGTGATATATTTACATCATTTCCCATCAATTCCCATTATTAAAATGGCTGGAGTTGGGTCAGTGTCAATGACAGTGTGTTGGCAGCAGCCACTCAATGTTAGTGGTGGCTGTTTAACAGTCTGATGGCCTTGAGATAGAAGCTGTTTTTCAGTCTCTCGGTCCCAGCTTTGATGCACCTGTACTGACCTCGCCTTCTGGATGATAGCGTGGTGAACAGGCAGTGGTTCGGGTGGTTGATGTCCTTGATGATCTTTATGGCCTTCCTGTAACAACGGGTGGTGTAGGTGTCCTGGAGGGCAGGTAGTTTGCCCCCGGTGTTGCGTTGTGCAGTCCTCACTACCCTCTGGAGAGCCTTACGGTTGAGGGCGGAGCAGTTGCCGTACCAGGCGGTGATACAGCCCGCCAGGATGCTCTCGATTGTGCATCTGTAGAAGTTTGTGACTGCTTTTGGTGACAAGCCGAATTTCTTCAGCCTCCTGAGGTTGAATAGGCGCTGCTGCGCCTTCTTCACGACGCTGTCAGTGTGAGTGGACCAATTCAGTTTGTCTGTGATGTGTATGCCGAGGAACTTAAAACTAGCTACCCTCTCCACTACTGTTCCATGATGATTTAAAACCGCCCGCAGACCGCAGCGATGTGGATAGGGGGTGTTCCCTCTGCTGTTTCCTGAAGTCCCCGATCATCTCCTTAGTTTTGTTGACGTTGAGTGTGAGGTTATTTTCCTGACACCACACTCCGAGGGCCCTCACCTCCTCCCTGTAGGCCGTCCGTCGTTGTTGGTAATCAAGCCTACCACTGTTGTGTCAGTTGAAACTTGATGATTGAGTTGGAGGCGTGCGTTATTGCAGTCGTGGGTGAACAGGGAGTACAGGAGAGGGCTCAGAACGCACCCTTTGTGGGGCCCCCGTGTTGAGGATCAGCGGGGAGGAGATGTTGTTGCTTACCCTCACCACCTGGGGGCGGCCCGATCAGGAAGTCCAGTACCCAGTTTGTCTTTTGTGGTCTGAGACCCAGGGTCTCGATTGATGACAGAGCTAGGAGGGTACTATGGTGATCATATTGAATGCCGAGCTGTAGTCGATGAACAGCATTCTCACATAGGTATTCCTCATTTGTCCAGGTGGGTTAGGGCAGTGTGCAATCACATGAACTTGGGGAAACAGCAGTGTGGTTGAGATTGCATCGTCTGTGGACCTATTTGGCGGTAAGTCCAAATTGACAGTGGGTCTAGGGTGTCAGGTAGGGTGGAGGTGATATGATCCTTGACTAGTCTCTCAAAGCACTTCATGATGACGGAAGTGAGTGCTACGGGGCGGTAGTCGTTTAGCTCAGTTACCTTAGCTTTCTTGGGAACAGGAACAATGGTGGCCCTCTTGAAGCATGTGGGAACAGCAGACTGGTATAGGGATTGATTGAATATGTCCGTAAACACACCGGCCAGCTGGTCTGCGCATGCTCTGAGGGCGCGGCTGAGGATGCCGTCTGGGCCTGCAGCCTTGCGAGGGTTAACACGTTTAAATGTCTTACTCACCTCGGCTGCAGTGAAGGAGAGACCGCATGTTTCCGTTGCAGGCCGTGTCAGTGGCACTGTATTGTCCTCAAAGCGGGCAAAAAAGTTATTTAGTCTGCCTGGGAGCATCTTTATTAAAGATGAATCGAAATAACCACACTGCATTTTGGTCCTCCTCTCCTTCATCGGAAGAAAACCTTAACACAATGTCAGTGTCAGGAAAATATATATATATATAAATACACTGCTCAAAAAAATAAAGGGAACACTTAAACTCCAAGTCAATCACACTTCTGTGAAATCAAACTGTCCACTTAGGAAGCCATACTGATTGACAATACATTTTACATGCTGTTGTGCAAATGGAATAGACAACAGGTGGAAATTATAGGCAATTAGCAAGACACCCCCAATAAAGGAGTGGTTCTGCAGGTGGTGACCACAGACCACTTCTCAGTTCCTATGCTTCCTGGCTGATGTTTTGGTCACTTTTGAATGCTGCCGGTGCTTTCACTCTAGTGGTAGCATGAGACGGAGTCTACAACCCACACAAGTGGCTCAGGTAGTGCAGCTCATCCAGGATGGGACATCAATGCGAGCTGTCGCAAGAAGGTTTGCTGTGTATGTCATCGTAGTGTCCAGAGCATGGAGGCGTTACCAGGAGACAGGCCAGTACATCAGGAGACGTGGAGGAGGCCGTAGGAGGACAACAACCCAGCAGCAAGACCGCTACCTCCACCCTTGTGCAAGGAGGAGCAGGAGGAGCACTGCCAGAGCCCTGCAAAATGACCTCCAGCAGGCTAGTGGCAGTGACTACGGTTCAGGGCAGGGTACTGGGCAGAGGCCGGCTAATGGCAGTGACTACGGTTCAGGGCAGGGTACTGGGCGGAGGCCGGCTAATGGCAGCGACTACGGTTCAGGGCAGGGTACTGGGCAGAAGCCAGCTAGTGGCAGTGACTACGTTTCAGGGCAGGGTACTGGGCAGAGGCCGGCTAATGGCAGTGACTACGGTTCAGGGCAGGGTACTGGGCAGAAGCCAGCTAATGGCAGCAACTACGGTTCAGGGCAGGGTACTGGGCAGAGGCCGGCTAGTGGCAGTGACTACGGTTCAGGGCAGGGTACTGGGCAGAGGCCGGCTAATGGCAGTGACTACGGTTCAGGGCAGGGTACTGGGCGGAGGCCGGCTAGTGATGACAGTTTAACAGTCAGAGGGCCTGGAGATAGATAGGTTAGGTAGTCATATTACGATGGATAGATAAAGAAAACTACTCCCTTCCGTTCTAAAAAAAGGACAAATGGGACAAATCATGATCTGATTGACCAGCGTGACAACAGCCTGACCACAGCTCTACTCTAACCCCTATCCACCCCATGTTCCTGTAACGTTCTAACCTCAGTGGACTGCTCAGGCCCTGCAGGTCACCTCCCAGGCTTCCACACACTGCACTCACATCCGCCCTGGTGTGTCATACACTGGAGGAGAAAAAGGAGGTAGTGACAGAAATACACTCATCACAACTGATCCATGTACTGTAGAGGTTATGATCCCATTTCAAACCAGCCTATACAGTTACTGTATTGGATAAAGATGGAACACATTTCAAGCAGAGTCAGGTTTACTCATACAGTAGCCTAAAACTGTTTGACTTTGTGAATGTATCGTAGCGTAAATACTCCTATTACATCAATGCCAGTGTGACTGACCCGGGGACGTGAGTGTCCGATATGAGCAGCATCTTCCCGGAAACGCAAATGAAAAGGAATCTATTTCTGCCTCTCCTTCCTGCTATGCTCAGGCGGATGGGCACACTGATCGTACCATGAACCCGGATCACGTCTATCTTAATAGCCCAAAGATTCATGAATTTCAAACTGTCCTTCCTATGTGGTTTCAGTACCTGTGCCAACCCTGTAGCAGCATATGCCTGTCATTGGCAGTTGTTGCATTATGTTTGACCTTTGACCTCTCACTACAAAAAAAACATATTTAACAGCCCTAGTCATCCCCCCAGAGTGACAGGAAATGATGTGCTGCTGTCGTGGCCTCTGCTCTGCTGAGCGGTGTGGTTAGGGGTGCTGTGAAACAGGCAGCAAGGAAACATTACCAGATAATTAACGGTTATCATGTCTCAAGAGAGAGGGAGAAAGAGATGTTCGTGTGAATGAGTGTACGTGAGAGAGAGTTTATGTGAAAGATAGAGACCGAGACACAGAGAGCAGGAGTGAAAAATGAGAATCAGATTAGAATACAGTATGTGCATCATTATATACTTATGTTACATTATTGGACATCATTTTGGCCTTGTCGATGACCTACTTTGTGCACATTTATTTATTTGTTGACACTCCGCACTGGATATACAGATGTATCCAGAATCCTATCTATCCACTGTCGCATACATTATACAACACAACTTGTACTACCACTCACACACATTAGAGCCTTGTCATGAGCATCTTTGTGCAGTTCATCTGTGGTGCCACTGATCTTCTCTGCTTCGCCTGTACATGTTTTCTGTTTGACTGTCTGTTCTCTGTCATCCTTCCTCCCTCTCTGCTCTACTCTAAACCACCACGCTCCCACACAGAACAGCCCAGCAGCTGAACAGAGAAACAACAGGCCACCTCAAGATTTAAAGAGACAGGAAGCTGAATTAGCTGGGAGCAGGGTGCCCATGTTAATATGCATGTTACATTTCAACCATACATTCATTTGATAAGTAGTTGATAGCTTGTGTTTTGCATCCTGGTTTCACTTCAGCACCTCGCAGAAGACTTCCGGGAGAAAGGAATAACTGTTCAGGTTGCGTTTGTGCTTTGTGTAATGACTCTACTGGAGGAGACAGTTACTGTTACTGTGAGATGAACAGTCACAGACACCTTGCAGACACCTTGCAGGGTGAGAGCTACCTACCAATATCTGATCTCAGAGCAGTTCATTAGTGCGGCCTGCAGTTAGCTATCCTCAGATGACCTGGGTTTGACTAATATCTGGTTCTGATTTGGATCAGACATATCACACACTCAGTCAGTTTTCATCCACGGACACAGCTGATGATTTTTTTATTTTTTTTATTTCACCTTTATTTAACCAGGTAGGCTAGTTGAAAACACCTTTATTTAACCAGGTAGGCTAGTTGAAAACACCTTTATTTAACAAGGTAGGCCTCTCATTCTCAAACTTCTCATTTGTAACTGTGACCTGGTCAAGATAAAGCAAAGCAGTTCGACACATACAACAA